>NC_057797.1:220953202-220997015 GCF_018294505.1 Triticum aestivum
CCCGCCGCCAAGGCCGAGCTCGCCGCCCCGCCGCCGTTTCTTCGCTGCCCGGCTGGATCCGGCTAGATCCGGCCGGAGGGGAGCCCCGGGTGCCCGGATCTCGTCGGCCTCGCCTCCCCCTCGACTCCACCTCGCCGGAGCAGCCGCCACCTCGCCGGATTCCGTCCTCGATTCGCGTGCTGTGAACACTAAACCCTATATCCGCGCGGGGTAAATTTCTTCTAAGTCCCCGGATTTTTCCTAGCCCTAGTGCTTCTGTTCTTAGCCTCGTAACTTTGCATCCGTAGCTCCGATTTGGTCATATAGCATATCAAAATGTTCATCTCAAAGAGTACATCATTTCACTCCATTGCATCATTTTCATTTGAGTTCATCTTGATGCCCGAAATGCTGTTAGAAGGAGGCTACTTGAGATAATTGTCAGATCTGCTACTCCTTTTAGCTTTTTGTCATTTTTGCCATGATTAATGTGTGCATGATATGCCCTGATGTTCTACATGTGTTTTGTTAAGTGTTTTGTCATCTTTCCAGAGGTACAACCCATGTATTTTTGTGATGTGTGTGGTGACTAGTACAACCTTGCAAAGTGGTGCATTTGGTAACTCTATATTCAGGGACTTAGCTTTTCCACTAAGTCCTTGATCTGTTTATCTCATGATGCCATATGTTCATGTTGTTTCCTAGTGATCCGTGCCTCTTTTGAGGATGATCAGTAAGGATGTTTTGTTAATCTTGTAGTTCTCTATCCATCCATGCCTTTGTTTGCAATTATGGAGCACCCTAGCTTGAGTCAATCGAGCTCTACTTTTGATACTTTGTGAATCTGGGCAGATTGGCAACTTTTTTGCAATTTTGCCCATGATGTTGTAGTTGATCCGTGCATGCTATGTTATTGTTCTTGCCATGTCTAGCTTGCATTTTGTGTGTTATTGGTAGATGTATGCTTATCTTGTCATGACTTGCACCGTAGTGAGTGCATCGAGCTCGTAAACATGCCTACTTGAGTTATGTTTCAGCATGTGCCAGTTTTCACTAAGTATGAAACTGATTATGTTTTTTGCTATGTTCACATGCTTGCAATTGTATTTTCTGATCCCTTTTGGCTCAAGGTCACTAAGGGACTTTTGTTAAGCTCTTTGAGTAGCTTCATGCCATGTTTTACTTTGTCATATTCAGGTCCTGTAGCATGTAGTTTTGTTGCTCCGAAGAGTGCTACCTGATCTGAAATTCCAGACAAGTGTTGATTTCACTAAGTCTGAAATCTGTTTGCCATATGCATTTTTGCCATGCTTGTTTGAACCTGTTAATGGATGATTTGGCGGTAGCTCAGTGCTAGAATTTTGTGAAGCATCTTGAATGCATCCCTGCCATGTGTTTTGTTGTCATGTTTGGGTGGTGTAGCATGTTCATCTCATTGCATTTAGTTGGCTACTTGTTGTAAATCGCAGACCAGTGTCATATTTGAATCGCTTGCCATTTCCAAACCGTAGCTCCATTTCCGGCGTTCTTTTTATCGTTTTCAAGCGATTTCATCTCATCTTTCCAGTGGCACACTTGGATTTCCAAGTTGAGGCCAGGTTCTTGCATTTCCTATCACATCTTGCATATGCATCCCGCATTGCATCCCGCATAGCATATCATCATTGCATCATAGTGTTTGTTCCTTGCACGTGGTTGATTGTGTCCTTGTTGCTTGTTTGTCTTGCTGGGTAGAGCCGGGAGACGAGTTCGCTAACGAGGAGCCCGTTGAGTTTGCTTTCGAGGATCCAGTCAACTCTGACAACTGTGCAGGCAAGATGATCATACCCTCGAAATCACTACTATCTTTGTTATGCTAGTTTGCTCGCTCTTTTGCTATGCCAATGCTACGATGCCTACCACTTGCTTTAAAGCCTCCCAAATTGCCATGTCAAACCTCTAACCCACCATGTCCTAGCAAACCGTTGATTGGCTATGTTACTGCTTTGCTCAGCCCCTCTTATAGCGTTGCTAGTTGCAGGTGAAGATTGAAGGCCGTTCCTTGTTGGAACATTTATTTACTTGTTGGGATATCATTATATTATCTGTTATCTTAATGCATCTATATACTTGGTAAAGGGTGGAAGGCTCGGCCTCTCGCCTAGTGTTTTGTTCCACTCTTGCCGCCCTAGTTTCCGTCATATCGGTGTTATGTTCCCGGATTTTGCGTTCCTTTACGCGGTTGGGTTATAATGGGAACCCCTTGATAGTTCGCCTTGATTAAAGCTTTTCCAGCAATGCCCAACCTTGGTTTTACCATTTGCCACCTAGCCTTTTCTTTCCCTTGGGTTCTGCAGACTCAAGGGTCATCTTATTTTAACCCCCCCGGGCCAGTGCTCCTCTGAGTGTTGGTCCCTCCGAGCGATGTCCGGGGCTACCAGGGGCAACTCTGGGCTGGCCTACCCGACGTCTTGCTCATCTGAGTGTGCCCTGAGAATGAGATATGTGCAGCTCCTATCGGGATTTGTCGGCACATTTGGGTGGTGTTGCTGGTCTTGTTTTAACCTGTCGAAGTGTCTTGAAGAACCGAGATACCGAGTCTGATCAGAACGTCTTGGGAGGAGGTCTATTCCTTCGTTGACCATGAGAGCTTGTCATGGGCTAAGTTGGGACTCCCCTGCAGGGATTTGAACTTTCGAAAGCCGTGCCCGCGGTTATGGGCAGATGGGAATTTGTTAATGTCCGGTTGTAGATAACTTGAACCTTAACTTAATTAAAATGAATCAACTGAGTGTGTTACCGTGATGGCCTCTTCTCGGCGGAGTCCGGGAAGTGGACACGGTGTTGGAGTAATGCTTGCGTAGGTTGTTCTCTAGTTTCTCGCTCGCGCTTTGCCTCCTCTTCTCGCTCTCTTTTGCAGATAAGTTAGCCACCATATTTGCTAGTCGCTTGCTGCAGCTCCACATATATTTACCTTGCCATACCTATAAGCTTAAATAGTCTTGATCGCGAGGGTGCGAGATTGCTAAGTCCCTGTGGCTCACAGATTACTATAATACCAGATGCAGGGCCTGATGATTCCGCTCCAGGAGACGCGCTTGAGCTCAAGTGGGAGTTCGACAAGGACTCTCAACGTTACTATGTTTCCTTTCCTGGTGATCAGTAGTGGTGCCCAGTTGGGGGTGATCGGGACCGTGTCGCATGTTGGGTTATCTTTTATTTTGGCGTCGTAGTCGGGCCATGAGTGTTTGGTTGATGTAATGTTATTTATATACTTGATTGACATGGCGAGTGTAAGCCAACTATGTTATCTCCCCTTTATGATTTATATTACATGGGGTGTTGTGAAGATTGCCTAACTTGCGACATATGCCTTCAATGCGATTATGCCTCTAAGTCGTGCCTCGACATGTGAGATATATAGTCGCATCGAGGGTGTTACAAATAGTATGTCTATTATTCTTGGAAGACCTTTTTTGAATACTGCAGGGGCTGTTATTGATTGCACTAAAGGCAATGTCACTTTTCATGTTAATGGTAATGAGCATATGGTACACTTTCCGAGGAAGCAACCTCAAGTCCACAGTATCAACTCTATTGGAAAAATTCCATCAATTATATTTGGAGGTTTTGAATTTCCTCTTCCTACTGTCAAGAAGAAATATGATATTCTTATTATTGGGGATGTGCATATCCCCGTTGAGGTAACATAGTGTTATTCGAAATTTCTCCGGTTCCATGTTATTCGGAATGAGTTTGTTAACAAGACCTGATCAACCTTGTTAGTGGATTCCTTTTGATGAGCATGAGATGGATGAAACTAGAAGGCATAACCTTATGTACCCCACTTTTACTTTCTGTTATTTATATTAAATAAAATAAAAATAGTATTTTTCTGTCTGTTATCTGATTATCCGTGCAATATAAAAATACCCCGAAAATAAAAGTTCTCCAAATACCCTGAAATTTAAATATGATTTTTTCTAGAATATTTGAGAATATTTGGCACTGAGAACATGGCAGGGGGTCAGCCACCTGCCCACTAGGGTGGAGGGCGTGCCCTACCCCCTGGGAGCGCCCCCTGCCTTGTGGGCCCATGGTGGCCCTCCTCCACTTATCCTTTCACCCACACACTCCTTCTTCCTCCCACAAACACGAATAACCAGCTCAAACCCGAGTCCAAGCTCATTTTGCTGCCATTTTCGATCTCCTTGCTCAAAGCACCTCTCATAAAATTGCTTGGGGAGATTGTTCCTTGGAATGTGACTCCTCCATTGGTCCAATTAGTTTTTGTTCTAGTGATTTATTCATTGCAAATTGTTGCTGCTTAGGTGACCCTGTTCTTGAGCTTGCATGTCAAATTTATATGGTTCCAAGTAGTTTTGATGCATGATATAGGCTCTAGGCACTTGCAGGAGTAGTTGCTATCAATATTATTGAGTTTGGTTTACTTTTATTTTGAAGTTACTAAAAAATTTCAGAATTTTTCAGAGGAAGAAATATGCTTAGGAAAATGTTCCAAGGTGGTTCTTCAAGAAAGCAAGGACCTAGGCTTGCAATGCGTGATGCTGATGAAGAGCCACCAAGAGACGCTCCAGTGCGTCCTTGTGAATGGCCTTCTGAGAACTTTATGGATCGAGCAGGAATTAAGGAAGAATTTAACGCATATTTGCGTAACGCTGATCTTGTGAGCTTTGAGGAAGAGAAGTGCAGCCAGTATCACTATCTCACTAGTTCCTTTGTGAGGAGGTTCGAATTTTCAACTTCACGTAATTCTCCAACTGTCCTGTTTGATCTTTATGAAAATTCTTACACTATGGACTTAGAGGATTTTACCACTGCTTGCAAACTTCCACAATGGGGTAGTATCAGGGATCCTCACAAATCTAAATTTAGTGATTTTCTTGCTAGTATAACTGTGGGGGAATCTAGAGATATAACACAAGCTACGATAGGGAGCATTCATTTTCCTGCTATACATTATTTTGCTCTCTTCATAGGTAGATGCATTAATGGTAAAGATGAAGCATGTCATATGTGTGTTCCTGACCTCAGTATTCTTAGGAGTGCTGTGTTAGGAGACAAATCTTATAATTTGGGAGCGATTGTTGCACGTAGGTTGCATCTTAATAGACTTAATGGAGATTTCTTTGGTGGAATTTATGCAACCCGCATAGCTAATTTTCTTGGTATAGCCATACATGAAGATGATATTGAATTACCTCCTCCTTACCTAGACTTTAATGCTATGGTTCACCACCAGTTTGTTGAGAGGAATGAATCACCTCTCCAATACCGACTAATCTTTGACAGACGGCGTGCTATCCGTATTACTCTCCCTGCTCCTGCCTTTTTTGATTATCAGGCAAAAGGAAGATATGTTATTACCAGAGAGGAGGCAGATGAGTACGAAAGGAGAGCGGAGGCCGCTCGTCGTCACGTTGCAGCTCAGGAGGCGACAGCCGCTGCACCTCAGTATGACCCCAACTTTAACTATGGATATCCGCCAGGCTAGCCGTGGCCATAGACCAACTTAGGCCAAAAGCCTAAGCTTGGGGGAGTACGTATTTCTCATTGACATTACATTTCTGTTCACACACTCATTGCTAGATGTCGGTGCTCATACTTTTTCATTGTATCATCCATGCTAGTTTACTTCCCTTTTTATGCTTTCTTCTTGTGTGTTTGATAAACCTTAAGAAAAACCAAAAAAAATAGTTGTACCTTTTAATTAGTTTACTCTCCATGCTGGTAGTAGTAATTAAAAAGAAAACTCAAAAAGATTTCTTGTTCTTCTTTTACTTGTTGGGAGCTTTCCCGTGTAAATAGTTTTATTTCTTTTCTTTTCTTTGGGGGTCGATCGGAGAAGACCATGGTTAAATTGTTGAAGTGGCTCTTATATGCATTATTATTGATCTGCTTAAAGATCCCATATTGCCTTGTCTTCTCATGTTTATTGAATGCTTGCAGATTCCAGCTTAGTCCAATGCACGTGCACTATTATTATTATTCACATCGTTCGGTCATGCAAGTGAAAGGCAATTATGACGATATATGATAGACTGACTGAGATGAGAAAAGCTGGTATGAACTCGACCTCTTTTGTTTTTGTAAATATGATTAGTTCATCGTTCCTGATTCAGCCTATTATGAATAAACATGTTTGCAATGACAACTAGAGATCATAGTTTCTTGTGCCATGCTTCATTAGCTAGGAGCTTATAATGGTTTACCTTGCGTGCCAACATGTTATTAAAATGGTTGCGATGTGGTATGATAGGGTGGTATCCTCCTCTGAATGATTTAAGTGACTTGACTTGGCGCATGTTCACGCATGTAGTTGAAACAAAATCAACATAGCCTTCATCATATTTATGGTCATGGTGGATTATATCCTACTCATGCTTGCATTCGATGTTGATTAATTTTAATGCATGTTCATGACTGTTATCGCTCTCTAGCTAGTCACTTCCCAGTCTTTTGCTAGCCTTCACCTATACTAAGCGGGAATACTGCTTGTGCATCCAATCCCTTAAACCCCAAAGTTATTCCATATGAGTCCACCATACCTACCTATATACGGTATCTACCTGCCGTTCCAAGTAAATTTGTATGTGCCAAACTCTAAACCTTCAAATAAATATCCTGTTTTGTATGCTCGAATAGCTCATGTATCAACTAGGGCTGTCTGTATCTTCCATGTTAGGCGGGTTATTCTCAAGAGGAGTGGACTCCGCTCCTCACTCACGAGAAAAATGGCTGGTCACCGGGATGCCTAGTCCCATGCTTTATGCAAACTAAATCAAAATAATTGCAAACAAAACTCCTCCTGGGACTCTTGTTAGTTGGAGGCACTCGTTGTTTCAAGCAAGCCATGGATTGATGCTTGTTGGTGGAAGGCGGAGTATAAACTTTACCATTCTGTTTGGGAACCGCCTATAATGTGTGTAGCATGGAAGATATCGCCATATCTTGGTTGTTATGTTGACAATGAAAGTATACCTGTGACGCCCCCGATTCAATCGTACACTAATCATACACGCAAACGTGTACGATCAATATCAGGGACTCACGGGAAGATATCACAACACAACTCTACACATAAAAATAAGCCATACAAGCATCATATTACAAGCCAGGGGCCTCGAGGGCTCGAATACAAGAGCTCGATCATAGACGAGTCAGCGGAAGCAACAATATCTGAGTACAGACATAAGTGAACAAGTTTGCCTTAAGAAGGCTAGCACAAACTGGGATACAGATCGAAAGAGGCGTAGGCCTCCTGCCTGGGATCCTCCTAAACTACTCCTGGTCGTCGTCAGCGGGTTGCACGTGTAGTAGGCACCTCCTGAGTAGTAGTAGTCGTCATCGACGGTGGCGTCTGGCTCCTAGGCTCCAACGTATGTTCGCAGCAAACGGGTATAGGAAAGGGGAAAAGGGGAGAAAAGCAACCGTGAGTACTCATCCAAAGTACTCGCAAGAAAGGAGCTACACTACATATGTATGCATTGGTATCAAATGGAATAAGGGTATCATATGTGGACTGAACTGCAGAATGCCGGAATAAGAGGGGGATAGCTAGTTTTATCGAAGACTACGCTTCTGGTAACCTCCATCTTGCAGCAGAAGAAGAGAGTAGATGGTAAGTTCACCAAGTAGCATCGCATAGCATAATCCTACCCGGCGATCCTCTCCTCGTTGCCCTGTTAGAGAGCGGTCACCGGGTTATATCTGGCACTTGGAAGGGTGAGTTTTATTAAGTATCCGGTTCTAGTTGTCATAAGGTCAAGGTACAACTCCAAGTCGTCCTGTTACCGAAGATCACGGCTATTCGAATAGATAAACTTCCCTGCAGGGGTGCACCACATAACCCAACACGCTTGATCCCATTTGGCTGGACACACTTTCTGGGTCATGCCCGGCCTCGGAAGATCAACACGTCGCAGCCCTACCAAGGCACAAGAGAGAGGTCAGCACGCCGGTCTAAATCCTATGGCGCAGGGGTCTAGGCCCATCACCCATTGCACACCTGCACGTTGCGTACGCGGCCGGTGAGCATACCTAGCCTCCCTTATACAAGAGTAGGCATTCCAGTCCAACCCGGCGTGCGCCGCTCAGTCGCTGACGTCATGAAGGCTTCGGCTGATACCACGACGTCGAGTGCCCATAACTGTCCCCGCATAGATGGTTAGTGCGTATAGGCCAGTAGCCAGACTCATATCAAATACCAAGATCTCGTTAAGCGTGTTATTTTGATATAACCACGGACGCCGACCAGGGCCAGGCCCACCTCTCTCCTAGGTGGTCTCAACCTGCCCTGTCGCTCCGCCTCAAAGTAACAGTCGGGGGCCGTCGGGAACTCAGGCCCACCACTACCTGGATGGAGCCACCTGCCCCTTCAGCCCCCATCTCCAAATAGTATCACCGGTTGTAATAGTGTAAAGTATATAGTATATGCCCGTGATCACCTCCCGAAGTGATCACGGCCCAATAGTATAGCATGGCAGATGGACAAGAGTGTAGGGCCACTGATGATAAACTAGCATCCTATACTAAGCATTAGGATTGCAGGTAAAGGTAACAACAGTAGTAGCAAGGACAGGCTATGCATCAGGATAGGATTAACGGAAAGCAGTAACATGCTACACTACTCTAATGCAAGCAGTATAGAGAGGAGTGGGCGATATCTGGTGATCAAGGGGGGGCTTGCCTGGTTGCTCTGGCAAGAGAGAGGGGTCGTCAACACCATAGTCGTACTGGGTAGCAGCGGCGTCGGTCTCGGTGTCTAGCGAGAGAAGAGGGGGAAGAAACAATAAATATAATGCAAACAAATGCATGACATGACAAAGTGTCATGCTAGGTGTGCCCTAACGCGGTACGAGGTGGTACTGGTGAAGGGGGAAAACATCCGAGAAAGTATTCCCGGTGTTTCGCGTTTTTGAACAAATGAACCGGAGGGGGAAAGTTGTGTGTTTGCTATGCTAGGGATGCGTGGCGGACGAACGGGCTACGTATCCGGATTCGTCTCGTCGTTCTGAGCAACTTTCATGTACAAAGTTTTTCCATCCGAGCTACAGGTTATTTTATATTGATTTTAAAAGATTTAAATCATTTTTAGCATTTATCTAATTATTTTAATTCAAAATTGGATTTATGACATCAGCATGATGTCATGCTGATGTCAGCAGTCAACAGGGGTTGACTAGTCAACCTGACCAGTGGGTCCCACTCATTATTGACACATTTTAGTTAACCAATTCTAATTAACCTAATCAGGATTTAATTAGGGGGGGGCACTGTCATACTCTGATAGTTAATTAACAGTAGTTAATCATGTTAATTAGTCATTAGATTAATTAATCTTAATTAGTTAATTTAATTAAAATTAATTAAGTTGATTAATTAGTTATTTATTTATTTATTTTTATTATTTATTTATTTATTATATTTTTATTATTTTTGTTTCCCCTTTTTTAAACGTTCTGGGGGCTTGAGGCCCCACTTGTCATAGGGCCAGCGGGCCAATAGGGTTAACGGGCGCGGGGCGTGGGCGTGGGCGCCCGTTGAGGCCGGAGCCCGTCTGGGTGCGGCGAGGCGCCAGCAGCGGTCAGCAGCGGCGAGCGGCGGCCCAAGGTGGCGGTGGTGGCGGGTCAACGAGCGCAAGGTGCTATGGACGTGGGCGTCCGTGCCCGAGGAGGGGCGAACCCGGGTGCGGGGGGGAGGCCATGGCCTCGACGACGCATAAGAGGCACCGGCGTGGCGCGGCCTAGGGCCTGGCACGCGGCCAGGGGGCGCGGCCGGCCGTGGGAGCTGCGGCAGGTGAGCGGGGCGCGTGGGCGAGGTGCGGGCATGGCCACCGGGCAGTGAGCGTGAACGGCGACGATGGTGCGGGATGCAAGCAGCGGGGCACGCGCAGGTGTCGTGGGTGTGAGCGCGGGCCGGATCTGGTAACGGGGAGAGAAGAGGGGCGGACGAGGCTCACGGCGGGGGTGTAGGGAGACGGCAGTGGGCTCGGGGAGGGTCGAGGTGGTCCGACGACGGCGGGGACGAGGCAGACGACGGCGATGGGGACGAGGGAGTCCGACGACGGCACGGTCGGGGACGAGGCCCAGAGCAACGATGTCGAGGTGGTGGTGCGCTGGTTCGGGGTCGGGGAGGCGACGGGTGTCGGCGATGGCACGTCGAGGCCGTGAGCCACAGCGGCAGCGGGGCAGCGCTGGGAACGGGCACCGGTGTCGGGGAGCGCGGGGCCGGGAGGGGCGAGCGCCAGGGGTCGGGACGTGGCCCGATCCAGATGGGGGAAGGGGATCGAGCAGAGTGGGGGTCGAGGGAGTGGGGGTAGCAGTTAGGGTTTAAGGGGTTAGCCAAATAGGCCTGCGGGCGTGCGGGAGCGGGCCGGCCTGGCCGGAAAAGGCTAGCTGGGCCACTTGGCCCAGGGGGGGTCTGTTGTTTCACTTTTGTTTTCTTTTTTTTGTATTTTTGTTTTCTGTTTTAAATCATTTTAAAATACTTAGGCATTTTATAAAAATGTGTTTATTACACCATATTTACTTATGCAAAATATGGCACCTCCCGAACATTTTGTTTTAGCTTTTGAAAAGTTTTGACGTCTGACATTTATTTAAACTTTTGAATTTGAAAAGTTTTTGATCCAAACTGAGATTAGCAACAGTAACCGGGGTGATGTGGCACCGTTAACGTGATATTACTGTAGCATGATTATCCGGGCGTCACAATACCGCTCAAAATATTATTCACCTCTATTTCAAAACCGAGCTCTGGCACCTCTACAAATCCCTGCTTCCCTCTGCGAAGGGCCTATCTATTTACTTTTATGTTGAGACATCATCCTCTTATTAAAAAGCACCAGTTGGAGAGCACCTCTGTCATTTGCATTCATTACTGTTAGTTTACATTGAGTATGACTTGACTGGATCTCTTTTACCATGAATTACAATGTCTAGTCAGTCCTTGATCTTTAAAGGTGATCTGCATTTATGTTTTGCAGTCTCAAAAAGGGCTAGCGAGATACCATCTTGTTATATCATATTATGATTGTTTTGAGAAAGTGTTGTCATCCGAGATTTATTATTATTGCTCTCTAGTTGATTATGCCATTGATATTAGTAAACTTGAGACCTAAGCGTTATTGTGAATGTGGTTAGTTATAATCTTTGCTGAAAACTTGAATGCTGGCTTTACATATTTACAACAGCAAGAGCAAACAGAGTTTGTAAAAGTTTTTCTTTATCACTTTCAGTTTGTCAACTGAATTGCTTGAGGACAAGCAAAGGTTTAAGCTTGAGGGAGTTGATACGTCTCCGTCGTATCTGCTTTTCCAAACACTTTTGCCATTGTTTTGGACTATAACTTGCATGATTTGAATGGAACTAACCCGGGCTGACGCTGTTTTCAGCAGAATTACCATGGTGTTATTTATGTGCAGAAACAAAAGTTCTCGGAATGACCTGAAACTTCACGGAGCAACTTTTTGGAAAATATAAAAAATACCTACAAAAGATGAAGGCCAGGGGCCCACCACCTATCCACGAGGGTGGGGGCGCGCCTGCCCCTCCAGGGCGCGCCCCCTACCTCGTGGGCCCCCTGGAGCTCCTCCGACTCCAACTCCAACTCTATATATTTGGTTTCGGGGAGAAAAAATCAGAGAGAAGAATTCATTGTGTTTTACGATATGGAGCTGCCGCCAAGCCCTAAAACCTCTCGGGAGGGCTGATCTGGAGTCCATTCGGGGCTCCGGAGAGGGGAGTCCGTCGCCATCGTCATCATCAACCATCCTCCATCACCAATTTCATGATGCTCACCGTCGTGCGTGAGTAATTCCATCGTAGGCTTGCTGGACGGTGATGGGTTGGATGGGATCTATCATGTAATCGAGTTCGTTTTGTTAGGGTTTGATCCCTAGTATCCACTATGTCCTGAGATTGATGTTGCTATGACTTTGCTATGCTTAATGCTTGTCACTAGGGCCCGAGTGCCATGATTTCAGATCTGAACCTATTATGTTTTCATCAATATATGGAGTTCTTGATCCTATCTTGCAAGTCTATAGTCACCTATTATGTGTTATGATCCGTTAACCCGAAGTGACAATAATTGGGATACTTACCGGTGATGACCGTAGTTTGAGGAGTTCATGTGTTCACTATGTGTTAATGCTTTGTTCCGGTACTCTATTAAAAGGAGGCCTTAATATCCCTTAGTTTCCGTAAGGACCCCGCTGCCACGGGAGGGTAGGACAAAAGATGTCATGCAGGTTCTTTTCCATAAGCACGTATTACTATATGCAGAATACATGCCTACATTATATCAATGAACTGGAGCTAGTTCTGTGTCACCCTAGGTTATGACTGTTACATGATGAACCGCATCCGGCATAATTCTCCATCACTGATCCATTGCCTACGAGCTTTCCATATATTGTTATTCGCTTATTTACTTTTCCGTTGCTATTGCTATCATCACTACAAAATACCAAAAACATTACTTTTACTATTGTTACCTTTTGCTACCGTTACCACTACTATCATATTACTTTGCTACTAAACACTCTGCTGTAGATACTAAGTTTCCAGGTGTGGTTGAATTGACAACTCAGCTGCTAATACTTGAGGATATTCTTTGGCTCCCCTTGTGTTGAATCAATAAATTTGGGTTGAATACTTTACCCTCAAAAACTATTTCGATCCCCTATACTTGTGGGTTATCAGCTGTCGCGGCGCAACGCGGCATGACTAACGCGGTCGTTCAAGAGAAAAAGGAGGCGACATGGAAAAAAGGAACTGTTTCTGGATGGTTTTCTCGGCGCTCAAAGGCAAGAGCGCTATCCACGGCGAGGACGAGCATGCGTCCGTTAGTATAAAAGGAAAATTGCTAATTCAGTTGTCTTCTTGTGATTACGATCATCAATCTAATGACTGATTGTTTCTCTTGTACGTATGTATGTGCACTCACGCAAATCGATTCAATCGGAGCATGGAGTCGGCAAAGATGACTGGTGTACGACCGAGGCCCATTTGGCCGACGCTTAGCCCGTCCACGCACAAGGCGAGGCGGCAGGCATGACCTTCTGGCCTGGATCTCCAGGTCACATCGGCGGCGGCTGCCAACGGCGTCAAATGAAGTAATGGCGGTTTCTACCCGGTGAGGTGAGGTGACGTAGCATGCTGTGTTGGTACAAGGCAATGCTAAGGCACTGGTCACTAGCTGTGAAGCAAAGCGGCGAGGCGGCCAAGTGGGATGCACAGTAAGCCGACGACACGCCCGCCGGATGCGTCCGTAAGTGCAAATATGCATGCATGCATCCATCCGCTCAACCGTTCGGCTAATTAGCAGGTGCTACTTAGGTTCCTTAACCACATACATGATCTAATTCATATGACAGCATGCAACCAGCGATTGTATACATGTACATGATGTACTTGTACACATTTTATAAGTAGTGCTCTCATTATATGATATAATCCCATGAAAGTCCACGATGTTTGCAGCCAAGCCATGATTGGCTCATGGACTTTGTTGTTTATCAACCGGGCTTACTATTTTGAGCACTTTAACCATTTGGTTGTGGTTGCTATGACTAATCGAATTGGTGATTGGGTAAGGTTTCATTGGAAACAAAAGATAAGGAGAAAAAAACTTGGGCTGAGTGGTATCGGCCTAGGACCATTTTCTCTGTGGTTTCTTTTTTATTTTAGCTTTTAGCTATACATTATTTTTCCGATGTGTTTGCAGTAATTTATGGTATATTACTGTGTTCTAAAGCACATTTGTATATTAGCATATCTGATTAGGCAATTTGATGGTTGCTATATGTTGATGATACTTGAAAATTAATTTACTAAAAGGTAAATTAATTGTGCATGATGATTTCATGCAGGATATGTTGGACATATCCAAGAGAGATATTTTGCTAAGTTTGACGTTGATGCTATCAATCATCAAATCCAGTTGATGTAAAGATTAACTTGGTTGCCCGGGATCTCAATTCCCACATGACCACACCCGCTCAGGGGCTCCGGCTATAGTCGCTATAGCAAAGTATGTTGCATTGCACGTCACTACACCATGATCTATAAAATAGAGTATCTCATACTCTGGAGCTCTTTTGAGGTGTAGTATGATCAATATAGGGTGATAATGATGTTTGAATTGCACAAGAAATGGACGCTCGTCCGATTCCACGACTTTGAGTCCATGGTAACATACAACTCTGATGGGCATCAAATCTACTCAAAGTTTGAGATTCTGCAATTGCGTAGTTTTAGATGCCAATCTCATCAAGGAAATGATCTCCACTTCCAATCGTTGTATGAGGATCTTGACCAAAGAATTTTGTCAATTGTGAAAGGAAGTGGAGACGTGATGAGAAGTAGAGTGAGAATGCAGCTAAAAAGAGTAAAAGTCATTTCAAGAACAATGACAAGGCTAGCAACTCTGAAGATTGCTATAGGCGTGGTTGTATGATTCACACTACAATGAAACGTGATATTCCAACCATTTGGTGGATCAGTACATGCAACAATTGCCAAGGGCAAAAGGCTCATGGGAACCAGTATTAAGCTTACTGGACATAATGGTTATTTCCCTATGGTTGAAAGTTTTCGAGATGTTCCTCAGAATGCGGGTAACCAGGAGCATGCTTGCCAAAAGGAAGGACCACTACTTAGTGTCCATGACATACTAGTGGATTTCGCCCCTGGTGACATATAATGCATGTATATCTATATGAGTTTATATGTATATTGAACTCTATAAAAACCTATGAAATAACCCAACTGAGAAGGAAATGTGTTAAGTGGAAACTGGGTCTACTAACACAATATTAAGGGAGATAAAGTATTATCATACTCTTGAGAAGAGTAATGTAAGTGTCATGACAAGTTATGATCGTGATATGGTAATTGTTGGTTTTGGTCAAAGCCACAATTACACTCCCTATAGGTACTATATGATAACCATGGATGCATTCATGCGTCAAGATTCTACTCGTGCCTTGTTGAGTTTTAAGAATATCCACAATGGTTTCTATGTTGAAACTCATATAATGAGTGAGGTTGGAAGCCTACTCATGACTCAACAAAAAGGATTTGAATGAAATCCTAGAGTAAATGCTTCTCTATATTATGGATTGTAGTATACATACAGTAAATTGGATACGCATTGGTGTATAAGACAATGCGTAGAATCTTGAGAAGTTCAAGATATGGCATGATTGCCTTGGTCATCCTGGTATTGGGAGGATGATAAAATTATTGATGGTTCAATTGGACACAATCTAACAGTGTGAATTTTCCAAATTCATTGAATTATGTATGCACTATGTGTGCAAACTAGGAAACTGATCGCATTATCTCATGAAAGAGGATGATCCATTAGATTTCCTTGGATAGGAGATATATATGTGATCCAATTCAACCATTATATGGAATATTCGCATATTTCATAAGTGCTTTTGGATGCATCAGTGAGATGGTCCAATGTGTGTCTTACTTCCATAAGGAACCATGCTTTTACAAAGCTTATTGCTCAAATCATTAATTTGAGAGCAAATCATCCTGAGCACGGGATAAAATCCATCAGAATGGATAATGCTGCAAAATTTAGTTCGTGAGCATTTGATGATTGTTGCCTAGACTGAGGCATAACTGTGGAGCATATTGGTACTTTGTGTACATACCCAGATTGATTTTGCGGAATCATTTGTCAAGAGGATAAGTTGATAGCAAAATTGCTCCTACAGAATTGAAATCCCCAACATCTAGTTGGGGACATTGCAGTTTTACGTACTGCATATACAAATTTGATGAACTGCATATTATATAGTCTCCCCATTGCAGTTAGTACGTGGAAAATCAGCAAGTATTTCCCATATGCGATAATTCGATTGTGTTGAATACATACCGATTTCACCACCGCAACGTACGTATATGGGCCCTCGTAGAGAAATGGGGATCTATGTGAGGTACGATTCTCCATCAATCTTAAAGTACCTGAAGTGTCTAAAAGGAGACTTGTTTATGGCCTTGTACGCTGGTTGTATTTTGGTAAGGACATTTTTCCAGCATTAGGGGGAGATAAGGACCACATTGAATGTCGGGAAATAGAATGAGATGTGAAGAGAAATCTAGTCCTTAGATCCACGTACGAATGAATCTGAACTGGAGGTTCAAAAGATTATCAATTTGCAAAGTATCGCAAAAAACCTGCTAGTTGCATTTACTGAGTATAAAAAAGGTGTCACAAAGTAAAATGTTCCCATAGTGAATGTGTCAGAGAGAGTGGATCTGACTCATAGGTCCACTCGGCCATCGATGAGGGGGAGGAATCTGGACACAAGAGGACAAGGCTTCATGGAAGCGTTCAAGGGGAATGAGGAATCCTCAAACAGTAAATGCAGGTCAACATCATGTTGATATTCAACCAAGGGTTGAAAGACACCTGAAGGATGTTGAACACATCCAGGACCCTGCACGAGTGTGCACACAAATTTTAGTGCTGGGACATCAGAAGACCTTGACTCAACTGTTGTGGGAAATCACAAAGAGTCAAAAGGTAATGATGAAATCTCCACCATGGATATAGATTCGGGAGACATATAATAAAGACTACATTATGTCGACATTTATTTATCCTCATGAATTGCAAAAGACCTTGGATTGGATCTAGAACCTAAGTCCATGCATGGTTGAGTGTCTAAAACGCTCTAGTTGATCCAAATGAAGGCATCAATTGAGGATGTGCTCGCTCTCAAGAAGAGGGGTATTGACCTGATCAGTAGTACCTACTCCTCTGAATGTGTTCCCTGGGGGATCATAGTGAGTTTTTGTTCCTGAGAGGAATGAAAACAATGAGGTGGTGAGACATGAAGCGAGGCTTGTAGCACATGGGTTCACGCAGAGACCCATCATCGTTTAAGATGAAACATGTTCTCCTGTTATGGGTGGATTAATGTTCCGATATTTCATATCATTGATAGTGAATAATGATTTGTATATCCAACTAACGGATGTTGTGACTGAATAATTGTATGAGTCACTTGATTCAGATATCTCTATGATAATTCCGAAGGAATGTAAATTCTGAATTTAATCGCAACATATGTTGTGTAAAGCTTCAAAAGTCATTATGACTTGAAGTAGTCGGCAATGATGTGGTAGAACCGACTGAGTGAGTTCCTTTATTAGAAGGTTACTCAAACATTCATGATTGTTCATGTATGTTCATCAAGAAATCCAAAGAGGGATTTTGTCCAATTTCTGTGTATGTTCATGATCTGAGTATCATTGGAGCTACATGATACGTCCATTTTGCATCATGCTTTTATATCGATATTTATTGCATTATGGGCTGTTATTTCACTTTATGTCACAATACTTATGGCTATTCTCTCTTATTTTACAAGGTTTACATGAAGAGGGAGAATGCCGGCAGCTGGAATTTTGGGCTGGAAAAGGAGCAAATATTAGAAACCTATTCTGCGCAACTCCAAAAGTCCTGAAACTCCAAGGAACATCTTAAAATAAATAAAGAAAAATCCTCGCCAAAGATGAAGGCCAGGGGGGCCACACCCTGCTCACGAGGGTGGGGGCGCCCCCCCCCCCCCTCCTCGTAGGGCGCGCTCCCCTACCTCGTGGGCCCCCCGGTGGCTCTCCGACGTCCATCTTCTCCTATATGAAGTCTTTCGATGAGAAAAAAACAAGAGAAACCTTTTAGGACGAGACTCCGCCGCCACGAGGCGGAACCTTGGCGGAACCAATCTAGAGCTCCGGCAGAGCTGTTCTGCCGGGGATACTTCCCTCTGGGAGGGGGAAATCATCACCAACGCTCCTCTCATCGGGGGAGGGCAATCTCCATCAACATCTTCACCAGCACCATCTCATCTCCAAACCCTAGTTCATCTCTTGTATCCAATTCTTGTCTCAAAGCCGGGGATTGGTGCTAGTAGGTTGCTAGTAGTGTTGATTACTCCTTGTAGTTGATGCTAGTTGGTTTATTTGGTGGAAGATCATATGTTCAGATCCTATATGCATATTATTACCCCTCTGATTATGAACATGAATATGCTTTGTGAGTAATTATGTTTGTTCCTAAGGACAAGGGAGAAGTCTTGCTATTAGTAGTCATGTGAATTTGGTATTCGTTTGATATTTTGATAAGATGTATGTTGTCTAGCCTCTAGTGTTGTTATGTGAACGTCGACTACATAACACTTCACCATTATTCGGGCCTAGAGGAAGGCATTGGGAAGTAATAATTAGATGATGGGTTGCTAGAGTGACAGAAGCTTAAACCCTAGTTTATGCGTTGCTTCGTAAGGGGCTGATTTGGATCCACATGTTTCATGCTATGGTTAGGTTTACCTTAATACTTTTGCTGTAGTTGCGGATGCTTGCAATAGAGGTTAATCATAAGTGGGATGCTTGTTAAAGTAAGAATAGCACCCAAGCACCGGTCCACCCACATATCAAATTATCAAAGTACCGAACGCGAATCATATGAACGTGATGAAAACTAGCTTGACGATATTCCCATGTGTCCTCGGGAGCTCTTTTCCTATTATAAGAGTTTGTTCCGGCTTGTCCTTTGCTACAAAAGGATTGGGCCATCTTGTTGCACTTTATTTACTTTTGTTACTTGTTGCTCGTTACCATTTATCTTGTCACAAAACTATCTGTTACCACTTATTTCAGTACTTGCAGAGAATACCTTGCTGAAAACCACTTATCATTTCCTTCTGCTCCTCGTTGGGTTCGACACTCTTACTTATTGAAAGGACTATGATAGATCCCCTGTACTTGTAGGTCATCAAGACTCTTTTCTGGCGCCATTGCTGGGGAGTGTAGCTCCTTTGGTAGGTGGAATTTGGTAAGGAAAAATTTATATAGTGTGCTAAAATTTACTGTCACTTGTTACTATGGAAAGTAATTCTCTGAGGGGCTTGTTCGGGGTATCTTCACCCCGTCCAGTAGAGCAAAGAGTTGCTCCTCAGCCTAGTGAACCTATTGAAAATGAAACTCCTTTTGAATTTCCTTCGGGTATGATGGAAAAACTGCTAGCTAACCCTTTTACAGGAGATGGAACAAAGCATCCTGATGAGCACTTAATATATGTGGATGAAGTTTGTGGATTATTTAAGCTTGCAGGTATACCCAATGATGTTGCTAAGAAGAAGGTCTTCCCTTTATCTTTGAAGGGAGACGCATTGATATGGTATAGGCTATGTGATGATATGAGATCATGGAACTATAAAAGATTGAAGTTGGAATTTCATCAAAAGTATTACCCTATGCATCTTGTTCATCGTGATTGCAATTATATATATAATTTCTGGCCTCGCGAAGGAGAAAGCATCTCTCAAGCTTGGGGGAGGCTTAAATCAATGTTATATTCATGCCCCAATCATGAGCTCTCGAGAGAAATAATTATGCAAAGTTTTTATGCTCGGCTTTCTGAAAACAATTGCACCATGCTCGATACTTCTTGTGCTGGCTCTTTTATGATGAAGACTATTGAATTTAAATGGAATTTATTGGATAGAATTAAACGCAACTCTGAAGATTGGGACCTCGACGAAGGTAAGGAGTCAGGTATGACACCTAAGTTTGATTGTGTTAAATCTTTTATGGACACCGATATTTTCCGTAAGTTTAGCACTAAATATGGACTTGACTCTGAGATAGTAGCTTCTTTCTGTGAATCTTTTGTTACTTATGTTGATCTCCCTAAGGAGAAGTGGTTTAAATATCATCCTCCCATAGAAGTAAAAGTAGTTGCACCTATTAAAGTTGAAGAAAATACTGTCACTTATAATAATCCTATTGTTCCTACTTCTTATGTTGAGAAACCACCTTTCCCTGTTAGAGTAAAGGATCATGCTAAAGCTTCAACTGTTGTTCGTAAAAGCAATATTAGAACTTATACACCTCCTGAGCAAGTTAAAGTAGAACCTAATATTGCTATTGTTAAAGATCTCTTGTCTGATAATATTGATGGGCACGTTATTCAGTTCGATGGTGAAACTGCTAGAATTGCTAAGCCTTGTGATAAAGATAAACATAGACCTGTGCTAGGTGTGCTTGTTATTTTTGTTAAAATAGAGATCATTGTTATCCTGGCTTATGTGATATGGGTGCTAGTGCTAGTGTTATACCTTATGACTTGTATAAAGAAATCAAGCATGAAATTGCACCTGCTGAGTTCGAAGATATTGATGTCACAATTAAACTTGCCAATGGAGATACTATTTCAGCGATGGGAATTGTTAGAGATGTTGAAGTCTTGTGTGGGAAAACTAAATATCCTGCTGATTTTCTTGTTCTTACTTCTCCGCAAGATAGATTTTGTCCCATTATATTTGGTAGACCCTTCTTGAACATTGTTAATGCTCGGATAGATTGCGAAAAGAATGTTGTTACTATTGGCTTGGATGATATGGTTCATGAGTTTAATTTCTCTAAATTTAGTAAACAACATCATGAGGAAGAATTACCTAGTAAGGATGAAATTATAGGTCTTGCTTCTATTGCTGTACCTCCTAGTGATCCTTTAGAACACTATTTGCTAGATCATGAAAATGATATGTTCATGAATGAAAGAAGGGAAATAGATGAAGTATTCTTTAAACAGGAACCTATTTTGCAACACAATTTGCCTGTTGAAATTTTAGGGGATCCTCCTCCACCCAAGGGTGATCCCGTGTTTGAGCTTAAACCGTTGCCTGATAATCTTAAATATGCTTATCTTGATGAAAAGAAGATATATCTTGTTATTATTAGTGCTAACCTTTCAAAGCATGAAGAAGAAAGATTGTTGAAAACTCTGAAGAAGCACCGTGATGCTATTGGATATACTCTTGATGATCTTAAGGGCATTAGTCCCACTCTATGTCAACATAAAATAAATTTGGAGGCGGACGCCAAACCAGTTCGTGATCCTCAACGACGTCTGAATCCTAAAATGAAAGAAGTGGTAAGAAAAGAAATACTCAAGCTTCTGGAGGCAGGTATAATCTATCCCGTTGCTGATAGTCAGTGGGTAAGTCTTGTCCATTGTGTCCCTAAGAAGGGAGGTATTACTATTGTTCCTAATGATAGAGATGAATTGATTCCACAAAGAATTATCACAGGTTATAGGATGGTAATTGATTTCCGCAAATTAAATAAGGCTACTAAGAAAGATCATTACCCCTTACCTTTTATTGATCAAATGCTAGAAAGATTATGCAAACATACACATTACTGCTTTCTAGATGGTTATTCTGGTTTCTCTCAAATACCTGTGTCGGCTAGAGATCAATCAAAGAGTACTTGTACATGCCCTTTTGGTACTTTTGCTTATAGACGTATGCCTTTTGGTTTATGTAATGCACCTGCTACCTTTCAAAGATGCATGATGGCTATATTCTCTGACTTTTGTGAAAAGATTTGTGAGGTTTTCATGGACGACTTTTCCGTCTATGGTTCCTCTTTTGATGATTGCTTGAGCAATCTTGATCGAGTTTTGCAGAGATGTGAAGAAACTAATCTTGTCTTGAATTGGGAAAAGTGCCACTTTATGCTTAATGAAGGTATTGTCTTGGGGCACAAAGTTTCTGAAAGAGGTATTGAAGTTGATAAAGCCAAGGTTGATGCTATTGAAAAGACGCCATGTCCCAAGGACATCAAAGGTATAAGAAGTTTCCTTGGTCACGCTGGATTTTATAGGAGGTTCATTAAGGACTTCTCAAAAATTTCTCGGCCTCTGACTAATTTATTACAAAAAGATATACCATTTGTCTTTGATGATGATTGTGTAGAAGCATTTGAAATACTTAAGAAAGCATTAGTCTCTGCACCTGTTGTTCAGCCACCTGATTGGAAGCTACCCTTTGAAATTATGTGTGATGCTAGTGATTATGCTGTAGGTGCTGTCCTAGGGCAAAGAGTTGATAAGAAATTAAATGGTATTCACTATGCTAGTAAGACTCTAGACAATGCTCAAAGAAATTATGCTACTACTGAAAAAGAACTCTTAGCAGTTGTATTCGCTTGTGATAAGTTCAGACCTTATGTTGTTGATTCTAAAGTAACTATTCACACTGATCATGCTGCTATTAAATATCTTATGGAAAAGAAAGATGCCAAACCTAGACTCATCAGATGGGTTATCCTGCTACAAGAATTTGATTTGCATATTGTTGATAGAAAGGGAGATGAGAACCCCGTTGCAAACAACTTGTCTAGGTTAGAGAATGTTCTTGATGACCCACTACCTATTAATGATAGCTTTCCTGATGAACAATTAAATGTTATAAGTACTTCTCGTAGTACTCCATGGTATGCTGATTATGCTAATTATATTGTTGCTAAGTTCATACCTAGCTTCACATACCAGCAAAAGAAAAAGTTTTTCTATGATTTAAGACATTACTTTTGGGATGATCCACATCTTTATAAAGAAGGAGTAGATGGTATTATTAGACGTTGTGTACCTGAGCATGAACAGGAACAGATCCTACGCAAGTGTCACTCCGAGGCTTATGGAGGACACCACGCTGGAGATAGAACTGCACATAAGGTATTGCAATCTGGTTTTTATTGGCCTACTCTCTTCAAGGATGCCCGTAAGTTTGTCTTGTCTTGTGATGAATGTCAAAGAATTGGTAATATTAGTAGACATCAAGAAATGCCTATGAATTATTCACTTGTTATTGAACCATTTGATGTTTGGGGCTTTGGTTATATGGGACCTTTTCCTTCCTGTAATGGATATACACATATTTTAGTTGCTATTGATTACGTTACTAAGTGGGTAGAAGCTATTCCAACTAGTAGTGCTGATCATAACACTTCTATTAAAATGCTTAAGGAAGTTATTTTCCCGAGGTTTGTAGTCCCTAGATATTTAATGACTGATGGTGGTTCACACTTTATTCATGGTGCTTTCCATAAAATGCTTGCTAAATATGGTGTTAATCATAGAATTGCATCTCCTTATCACCCTCAGTCTAGTGGTCAAGTAGAGTTGAGCAATAGAGAGCTCAAATTAATTTTGCAAAAAACTGTTAATAGGTCTAGAAAGAATTGGTCCAAGAAACTTGATGATGCATTATGGCCCTATAAAACTGCATATAAAAATCCTATGGGTATGTCTCCGTATAAAATGGTTTATGGAAAAGCATGTCACTTACCTCTCGAACTAGAACATAAGGCGTATTGGGCTATTAAAGAGCTCAACTATGATTTTTAAATTTGCTGGTGAGAAGAGGTTATTTGATATTAGCTCACTTGATGAATGGAGAACCCAAGCTTATGAAAATGCCAAGTTGTTTAAAGAAAAAGTTAAAAGATGGCATGACAAAAGGATACAAAAGCGTGAGTATAATGTAGGTGATTATGTATTGCTATACAACTCTCGTTTAAGATTTTTTGCAGGAAAACTTCTCTCTAAATGGGAAGGCCCCTACGTTATCGAGGAGGTCTATCGTTCTGGTGCCATAAAAATCAACAACTTTGAAGGCACAAATCCGAAGGTGGTAAACAGTCAAAGAATTAAACATTATATCTCAGGTAATCCCATAAATGTTGAAACCAATATTATTGAAACCGTAACCCCAGAGGAATACATAAGGGACACTTTCCGGAACGTTTCAGACTCCGAAAAGGAATAGGTATGTGGTACTGTAAGTAAACCGACTCCAAAACAATTTTTAAGGCAATATTTCTCCGTTTTGGAATATTTAGAAAAATAGAAAAATAAGTAGCAGTCCGGGAAGGACACAAGGGCCCCACGAGGGTGGTGGGCGCGCCCTACCCCTCTGGGCGCGCCCCCCTACCTCGTGAGCACCTCGTGTGCCTTCCGAACTTCGTTTTCTTGCACGATACGTATTTTGGTCGGTAAGAATCCATTATATAACCTCCCGAAGGTTTTGACTCCTGTATCACGCAAATATCCTCTGTTTTCGTTTCGAGCTGTTGTTGCTGCAGATTAGAGCAAGATGTCTTCTCAAGAGTCAACCGGGGAGAGCCGGGTATCTAATCCGGCACCGGAACCAAGGGCAAACAGCGACGCTGACCACTTTGGGCCAGCAACGGAGGAGGAGATGGAGGCTGACTTGATGAGGGTAGATGCCGTGGAGGATCAAGAGGTCACCTCTCGCTTCCGAGCTAGATTCACGATGGGGGAACTACAGAGCTCAGCCATTCCAAACTCGGTTATCCCTTCCAATGTTAGATTTATTTCTTATGAAAATATGAAGAGGAGTGTCACTTGTTCTCCCGCAGCTATGCAACACCCTTGGGTGCAAGGAGCTTTAGCTGTCACAGGAAAGCTTCATAAGGAAATAATGGACCTCAAGCAACAAGCCAATAAGCTCGAGGAGGAGAACCGCATCCTGAGGGGAATAATCGCCAAAAATATTACCCCAACAACAAAGAAGGAGACATAATCACTTGGGTATGGGCACTCCCCTTGGCAACTGCCAAGCTTGGGGGAGGTGCCCCGGTATCGTATCACAATCACAACTCCTATCTTTACCGTTTTTCGTAGTTCGATCCTATTAGTAGTATCTTGATCTAGTAGAATAAAGTTTATGGCATGATCTAGTTTTGAGTTTTGCTTTATGATCTCTCTTTGTAGTCGAGTCCATGAGCTATATATAATAAAGATTAGTGTTGAGTCAAGGGCTTGATTATTTTGCCATGATCTTGGGTGAATAAAAGAAAAGAGAAAAAGAATAAAAAGAAACAAAGAGTTCATATTGATCTTATTGAGAGTAATGACTTCACATAGAAAGAGTATGATAATTAAAAGTTGTTGGAAGTTGGTAGACATAGCCTTGGGCATCGTTGCAATTAATAGGAAATAATAAGGAAAGAGAGGTTTCACATGTAGATATATTATCATTGACATCTTTTATGATTGGGAGCACTCATTAAAATATGACATGCTAAAGAGTTGATGTTGGACAAGGAAGACAACGTAATGAGTTATGTCTTTCTTATATCTGAGATAAAGTATGTTGTCATGGATCCTCTAACTTGTTGAACTTGCCTTTCCCCCTCATGCTAGCCAAATTCTCAGCACCAAGTAGAAATACTACTTGTGCTTCCAAATACCCTTAAACCAGTTTTGCCATGAGAGTCCACCATATCTACCTATGGATTGAGTAAGATCCTTCAAGTAAGTTGTCATCGGTGCAAAGCAATAAAAATTGCTCTAAATATGTATGATTGATTGGTGTGGGAGAAATAAGCTTTATACGATCTTGTGATGTGGAAGTAATAAAAGCGATGGACTGCATAATAAAGGTTCATATCACAAGGGGCAATATAAAGTGACGTTCTTTCGCATTGAGATTTTGTGCATCCAACCATAAAAGCGCATGGCAACCTCTGCTTCCCTCTGCGAAGGGCCTATCTTTTATTATTATCTTCTACCTTATGCAAGAGTCATGGTGATCTTCACCTTTTCTTTTTCATTTTATCCTTTGGCAAGCTCAGCATGTTGGAAAGAACATGATATATATATATATATATATATATATATATATATATATATATAATTGGATGTAGGGGAGCATGAACCATTATTGTTGACATTACCCTTGAGGTAAAAGGTTGTGGGGCAAAACTATAAGCCCCTATCTTTCTCTGTGTCCGATTAAAACTCTGTAACCACAAGTATTGCGTGAGTGTTAGCAATTATGAAGGACTAAATGATAGTTGAGTATGTGGACTTGCTTTTAAGCTCTGACATAGACTCTTTCCGATGTTATGATAAATTGCAATTGCTTCAATGATTGAGATTATAGTTTGTTGGAGCCCAATAAGGTTTATGATTTATACTCTTGCATTGTGAATAGATCATCACTTGAACATAAGTAATCATATGACAAAATCTATATATGTTGCTGTTATGAGAACAATCATGATGCCTTCATGTCCGTATTTTATATTTATTGACGCCTCTACCTCTAAACATGGGGACATATTTATTGTTATCGGCTTTCGCTTGAGGACAAGCGAGGTCTAAGCTTGGGGGAGTTGATATGTCCATTTTGCATCATGCTTTTATATCGATACTTATTGCATTATGGGCTGTTATTTCACTTTATGTCACAATACTTATGGCTATTCTCTCTTATTTTACAAGGTTTACATGAAGAGGGAGAATGCCGGCAGCTGGAATTCTGGGCTGGAAAAGGAGCAAATATTAGAAACCTATTTTGCGCAACTCCAAAAGTCCTGAAACTCCACGGAACATCTTAAAATAAATAAAGAAAAATCCTCGCCAAAGATGAAGGCCAGGGGGCCCACACCCTGCTCACGAGGGTGGGGGCGCGCCCCCCTACCTCGTGGGCCCCCTGGTGGCTATCCGACGTCCATCTTCTCCTATATGAAGTCTTTCGATGATAAAAAAAACAAGAGAAACCTTTCGGGATGAGACTCCGCCGCCATGAGGCGGAACCAATCTAGAGCTCCGGCAGAGCTGTTCTGTCGGGGATACTTCCCTCCGGGAGGGGGAAATCATCACCATCGTCATCACCAATGCTCCTCTCATCGGGAGAGGGCAATCCCCATCAACATCTTCACCAGCACCATCTCATCTCCAAACCCTAGTTCATCTCTTGTATCCAATTCTTGTCTCAAAGCCCGGGATTGGTGCTAGTAGGTTGCTAGTAGTGTTGATTACTCCTTGTAGTTGATGCTAGTTGGTTTATTTGGTGGAAGATAATATGTTCAGATCCTATATGCATATTATTACCCCTCTGATTATGAACATGAATATGCTTTGTGAGTAATTACATTTGTTCTGAGGACAAGGGAGAAGTCTTGCTATTAGTAGTCATGTGAATTTGGTATTCGTTTGATATTTTGATAAGATGTATGTTGTCTAGCCTCTAGTGGTGTTATGTGGACGTCGACTACATAACACTTCACCATTATTTGGGCCTAGAGGAAGGCATTGGGAAGTAATAATTAGATGATGGGTTGCTAGAGTGACAGAAGCTTAAACCCTAGTTTATGCATTGCTTCGTAAGGGGCTGATTTGGATCCACATGTTTCATGCTATGGTTAGGTTTACCTTAATACTTTTGTTGTAGTTGCAGATGCTTGCAATAGAAGTTAATCATAAGTGGGATGCTTGTTCAAGTAAGAACAGCACCCAAGCACCGGTCCACCCACATATCAAATTATCAAAGTACCAAATGTGAATCATATGAACGTGATGAAAACTAGCTTGACGATATTCCCATGTGTCCTGGGGAGCGCTTTTCCTATTATAAGAGTTTGTTCTGGCTTGTCCTTTGCTACAAAAGGATTGGTCCATCTTGCTGCACTTTATTTACTTTTGTTACTTGTTGCTCGTTACCATTTATCTTGTCACAAAACTATCTGTTACCACTTATTTCAGTACTTGCAGAGAATACCTTGTTGAAAACCGCTTATCATTTCCTTCTACTCCTCGTTGGGTTCAACACTCTTACTTATCGAAAGGACTACGATAGATCCCCTATACTTGTGGGTCATCACTACACAAGAGATACATGATACAATCATATCTCTTAAGACGGAGTGTAAGATGCAAGATTTGGTTGAGACCAAACATTGCTTGAGTTTGGAACTTGAGTATATTCCTTCGCGAATACTTGTTCATCAGTCCACATTTATCCAAAAGATTGTTGAAAGTTCAACATGGATAAGTCATATCCATAAAAAACTATGGTTTTGAGATCTTTGGATTACTAGAGCTAAGGACCCATTAAGTCCTAGCGATAGTGATGAAGAGATAATTGGACGTGAGTTTCCATATCGCGGTGCAATGAGAGCACCGGTGTATCTAGCAAACTACACCAGGCCTGGTATGTCATATAGCAGTGACTTTATTGGCTAGATACAATGCATCACTGATTAGAAGGCATTGGGTTGGTGTGAAGAATATTCTCGCATATCTTCTGGACACCAACATCTTGGTTTATTTTATGATAAAAATCAAGATACGGCCATTGTTGGATATTGTGATGCTGGGTATATATTTCGTCCCCATAATCCTATATCACAGACTGGTTTTTGTCTCCTCGCATGAAGGTGTGACCTTCTCTTGGAAGTCGAGAAGACAAACTTTAGTGGTTGCATCCACTAGTCATTCTGAAATCATTGATTTATATGAAGCATCACATAGATGTATGTGACTTCTCAGAATGATTAACTTTGTTGAAAGTTCAAGTACGGTTGATTGGTAGGAATCACCCACCATTATCTATGAAGATAATGTTGTTTGTATTACACTGATGTAGACAGGTTATAAAGAGCAACATGAGAATATGTATGGCTCCAAAAGTATTCTATTCCACATAAGCTGGAAATAGGTGGAATATAAATAACTTGCAAATTAAGTCATGCTATAATTTTGATGATTTATTCACAAAGTCTTTACCAAGTTCTTCATTCCAGAAATATGTTGTTGGAATTGGTATAAGATGACTTTGTTATTTGCAAGGTTTAGGGGGAGTGTACTCCTGAACAATAACTTGTTCGAGATCTCTGGATCTTTGATATTGCACCCTTTTCCTTTATGAGTTTTTCCTATACGGTTTCTCACAGAAGGTTTTTAATAAGGCAATAGTAATATAAACATTCTAATGTGTCATTTTCTCCTTATTTTCCCACTGGGTTTTTGGAAGGAGTTTTTCATGGCATATTGTATATTTCTCCTTAATTTTTCCCGCAGGGTTTTTGAAGGGGATGATTCCAAGGATGATCAGTCACATGGACAAGCAAGGATTAGGAGGAGTGTTAGGATTAAATTATTTATGTAATTGAGGTTATAATCCTTGCTTGTACACAGCGCATGGGTGGTTACCGATTTGGCAGCAGTCACGGTGTTTCACACACACCCCACTATCGGATGCGTCTCTTGCAATGCGTCCTCTCCCCTTGTATATAAGATGTAACTATCAATGGAATTGATGCGGTTGATTCATTCTTGCGATTCTCTTCTAACACTCTGGTTGGCGGGGTTCGAATTTCTCGGGTGGCCACTCCTGCCTCGTCGCGTGGCTGTTTCGGCACTGACCGCGCCCAGCGCGGACGACGGGGTTGGCCGACACATGCGCACTCAACTAGCGTGCCCTCGTCTCACTGGTGGGTGGGTCGGTGCTTCGACTGGCCCCGCTCGTCAGTTGTGCTGGCTCGGTTCGGCTCCTCATAGGATGGGGTGGCGCAGGCGATCGTGGGTTCTTGCGTAGGGACCCACACAGGATGGGCTGCGCGCGGACGGTCGTGCCTCGTCACGCGTCGTGGGGTGGATGGGCCATGGCGTGGAGGTAGTGGTTTGCTACTGAGGATATACCCGCCAGTTCTTTATGCGGGATGATGTGTGGGGCACCATGCTCTCTGGTCCTACGCGTCGGTGGGTGGTGTTCATTCGTCCCGTGTCCAGCATTTCAGTCTGGGTTTGGAGGGAGTGCTTGGCTTGCCTTGTAGATTTCGTCATTCGAGGCTGACTCCCGCGCTTGGTCCTGTCTCTTCATATGGTGTGTCGCCGTTGTGTTTTTGCTCTTTCATCACCCTTAGGGCAAGTACAATGGTGGCATATGGATATAGATGCCCCATGACAAAATGTAATTTGAAGCATCTATGTTGATTTGTTCTCCCCAATGCAAGCTACTACTAGTTTGCCTCATCAAAGAATAGGAAGTGACTTTC
Organism: Triticum aestivum; assembly: GCF_018294505.1. Taxonomy (NCBI): domain Eukaryota; kingdom Viridiplantae; phylum Streptophyta; class Magnoliopsida; order Poales; family Poaceae; genus Triticum; species Triticum aestivum. Next base: position 220,982,869 of record NC_057797.1, read on the forward strand.
ACTACACATGCATTTCTACTCTTTACCTTAACTTTTCCAACTTTATGCACCGGACCATACTTTTTCTCTCCAAGCACCCGCCTCCTGCAGAGGATCTCGCTTCCCTATCCGAGCCTACTTTTTCTGTCGTCCGATCCTACATGACATATGAGGCATCACCCTGGGGCTATGCATTGGCCATGCCCTATGTTTGCTGCTGGCAACTGCTTATGGGCCCGTGTGGATAGACGGTCCCAGTTGTCTGTGGAACGGTTGTGTGTCGCGTGTGTTTGCCCCAGCTCGGTCTGGCTGATGAGCGCCGCACCGTGGACCCCGCCTCTGTGCCTCGTGCGGTGTGGCTGATGCACGGCTCGACCAACAGGACGTGTGATCCCCGCGCCGTGGACCCTGCCTCTGCGTCGCGTGCGCTGATCCTGCGCGCCCCTCTCTTGCGCGGGTGGCTTTCACCCGCTGGTCTGGAGTTTGTATGACAGCGGCCCCGAGTGGCCCGCTTAGGACGCGTGTCTTCGACGTGGTGGTGGGTCTGTTTCGTTTGTCGGGTGCTGCCTGGTGTGGGGAGAGGCTGCGCCCGCCCCTTTCTGAGTCTACATAACTCTTCTTCCTGGACTGAGCTACCTTCAGTCTATCTCGAATAAACTTAACATTCTCTTCTGACACCTTGATCACATTTGGTCCAAACAACTGACGGTCTCCAACTTCATCCCACACACTCTTGGGGTATCACACATATCGAGACAAAACTCGTATTCATTTTGTTCGAAATCCACTCGGTGGAGTATCCTTATCTTTCACAGGGGTCCACGGTTCTTACAGGGTACTACCACCCTTAAAATGCACAAATCTTCCATAGACCATATTTCTCATATCCTCAGAATGGCCAAAATTCTTTTTCATAGAGTAACAACTCATAAAATCCATATCAGTACCAACGATGCTAACTTTATTCATTCTCAAGTGATTACAATCTCTCGCTTTTCCATTACATGTCTCAACTCAACACCTCAATATAAAAGAAAATGTTCTCACTTCTACTACTCCATTTCTTTTGTTGCAAACTCAACTATCTAGCACAAGTTTCCTTCTCCTTGGGGCATTCTCTGTCAAAGTGCCCTGCTCCGTTACAACTAAAACATATTACTTCTGACAAGTATCGAGGTTTCCTTTTTGGGCAACTGTTGAGGTAGTGCCCTGACTCCTTGCACCTGTAACAGGTGATATGACTCAGGTCCCTCCTGGGATCCAATCGGTTTCTCTTCCTGGAATTTTCCATTCCACTCAGGGCTTCTATTTCCTCTGGGTCATATTCTACTTCCTCTGTCGGAAATTCTACTAGATCCCCATTCAAACAATTTTGGGAGATGTGTCCTTCTTCTCCACATGAATAGCAAGACTTAGTGCAGGGTTTACTCGGGTCTTCTTTAGGTGTGTCCTCCATCCCTTCATCACATCTTCTTCTAAAATTTCCATGAGGGCTCCTTTCATTACTTCTTTCTTCTGCTGGATGGTTCGTTGTACCATGGGGTAAATGTGACACTGAGCAGGATAGTGGGTAGTCCCTTCACACAAGAAACAAGTAATCTGCCTAGTTGGGCATTCTTCAATTGGGTGACTTCCTTCACAATTAGGGCATTCATCCTTGTGTTCTTTATGGGTGTGTCCTATTTCTCCACAAATCTTGCATGCACAAGGTTTCTTCATATCCTTTCCATAAGGCTTCAACTTCTGGGACACAAGCCGAGACTTTGGCAGAGTCAACTTAAATTATTTCCAAGTGGTTACTCCTTGACATCCATTGATGTTTTGGTACATCCTCCACCAAGTAGCAGCACCTCTTTCAAAGCACTGAAGAGCATGCTGGGTCATATCCTTTCCGACTATAGGGTTATTCTTCATGTGATCCTCCATGTTCTGAATCCATCGGTCCGTCTCCAATGGACTTATCGGTCCAGGGAAACATGAGTTTATCTCCATTCGTCCTCTATTGGGTCCATGGGTTTGGGGTGAGATGAGAGAGACAAAGGGGGATGCACACAATCCAAACAAAAGTTTTGAAAAGACAGATTTTATTTGTGGCTGTCGAGAAAAACATCAAACAAATGACAGCTCACAAACGTCGCATCTAACGTAGGTATATAACCGGGGTTTGGTCTCCTAAAGATCAATAAAATCTTCAAAGTCACCAAACTCTTCAAGTCTTATTCATGTCTCCTACGGCTTCTTCTGATCATGCTTGTCCTTCTCAAGTTTCTTTTGTCAGATCATCCCTGTTAATGCGAAGTCTCTCATGACGTCCTTTAAGAGTTGCGTTCCAAACTTCTGGATTTCAATCTCCTTGGCATGAACCATGATCCTACTGTCCTTCAGTTCCTGGCAATCTCCGGTATCTCGAGGTTGTAGCTCCTCCAGCTTGGCTACTTTCAGCTTCTGGTTCCTGAGTTCTTCACGAAATGCTTCCTTGTCTAATACGGCTTCATGGAGCTCCACCTTAAACTTCTTGATGTACTACTCCAGATCCTGGTGATACACCGGCTAAGGTTAAAACTTCATCTTGCTGATAGGTGCTTGTCGGATTTCGGGTTCCGCCAGACCCTTGAGGTTCGAACACTGGGGTGCGCGCGGAGATTTCGCCTTCTACCTACCTGCACCCCACCGCCTCGCTAAGATCTAGGCTATGGAAAGAACAGCACAAGAGACACAGGGTTTATACTAGTTTGGGCCACCATTGTGGTGTAATACCCTACTCTAGTTTGTGGTGTGGTGGATTGCCTCTTGGGCTGATGATGATGAGCAATACAAGGAAGAATAGCCTCGCGAGGGTCTGTTCTTGGCTGGGGGATGAACTGCTAGGAGGAGTTCAGTCACCCTTCTCTCTCTCTCTGATCTGATCCCATCTTGTTTCTGGGTTGGCCGATCCCCTCTACCCTGGGGGGTGGCTAGTCCTATTTATAGGCAAAGGCCCTGGGCCTCTTCCCAAATATTGAGCGGGAAGGGTGCCAACAATTGGCCATTTTGAAGGGGAACATCTGGTACACTTATCCTGACTAAAGTTGGTCCTCGCCTGCCAAAGGCTCGGGTGGTGACGCCGGCTTGGCCTCCACAATGACTTCCTCCCTACCGTTGGGCTGGTCTTGGTCTCGTTGCACCGAAACGGGTGCCTTTGCTTGATGCTCTCGCCTGCGCTTGCTCCCTTTGCACCAAAGAGGAAAGGAGGACACTGCGCGGGCTGGCGCCCGCCTGGCGCCCTTGGTCGTCATGGCTTGCGTCACGGGCACCTCGTGAGGTACCCTGCCTTGATCTCTCCGCCTCCTTGCGAGCCAGCCTGATGAGGCCGTGCCTGAGGAAGCTCCGTGTTGTCCGCCCCGCGAGGCTTGGCCCCTCGCGAGGGTCTTGGGTCTGTGTTGATGAAGATGGGCCGCGCTGGGCCCCCCTTTGAGCCACGCCGCAGGCCGCAGGCAGGCAAGTCTGGGGACCCCCGTTCCCAGAACGCCGATAGTAGCCCCCGGGCCCAAGGTGCGCCCGGACTTGGCCGCGCAGGGAGGCGAAAGGGCAAGGGCGAAGTGCCGCGGGCCCTAACAGCCTGCGGCCTTGGGCGCCGCGTGGAAGTTGGTTGGGCGTGGGCTACACTGTTCCCTCACGCCCCCCTTATTTTGCGCCATGCTAGGAGGACTCGTAGTCGTACACAACCGCTCCCCTTTCTGTTGCTTGAGCGCCCTCTGTCCTTCCTCCTCTCGAACTCCAGCTTATGTTTTCAACCCAATCTCGAACCTTCCCCCCCTTTCCCATCGCCATGGCTCCGACGAAGAAGGGAAGAGGGAAGAAACCCATGCCTCCGCCTCGCTCGCCGCCATTGGCGGCCCCTGCCGTCGACCGGTCGATCATAATCAATCGAGAGGGCTTGGGAAAGGTCAGCTCGGCTCTGGCCACTATCTTCAACGAATGCGGGAGGACGACGGCCTGGCCCGCGTCTCACTTCTCCATCGACAGGATAGTCACCGAGGTCCAGTATTTTGCCGACGCCCTGTGGGCGGGTCTGGTTCCCCCCCTTTTCTGATTTCTTCAATGTCGTGCTTTCCCACTATCAGATCCACATGATGCATCTGGGTCCTGAATCCATCACCCTTCTTTTGGTCTTCGCCTTTGTTTGCGAGGCAATGATGGGCATCCTTCCTTCAGTTGCCTTGCTGCGCCACTTCTTCTCTCTGCGCCTTGTCGACCCTACCCAATGCTCGGCGTGCGTGAGCTTTGCTGCCGCGTCTGAGACAGCGGCCTCAGGGATTGACTTCAGGCTCCCTCCGCCTGCGGCTGGGTTCTGTGAGCGGTGGCTGTATGTGGATGTAGGGGTGCCCAGCCCCCTGCTATTGGAGCCAACTTCGCCTGCTGTCCCCAATTCGGGCTGGGGCCAGGAGACGCTCGAGAGCCCCCGGCTCGTCTTCGTCTGGCACCGCTTCGTGTTCTTGAGGTCGCTTGGCGTGACAGCGCCCAAGGTGGTGAAGGAGTTCCTGCTACGCCGCATTGCTCCTCTCCAACGCCACTCCCGCCGGATGTGGGCCTTCAGCGGGCGTGATGACCGTATGAGGCTCCAGGAAGAGGACATGACGCCTGAAGTGCTGAGGACAATGCTCTTGATCCTGACTGGGGCCCCCAACCCTGGCAGCATCCAGCAAGGAGGGGCCTTGCTGTACCTCTGCCAGAACAGGGGCGATTTTGTGAATCAGATGCCTATCTTTGATGAGTGGGGGCCGCGCCCCGCCGGCCTCCAGGGGCCTCGCGAGAACCCAGTGACGGTGACTGCCCTTCCAGTCGGCCAAGGCGACTCTTCCTCAAGTGGTGGAGCAGGGAGGCATGAGGCGCCAGAGGCTGAGGGGGCTCCCGGCGGGGTGACGCCGCTGGGCGACGCTCATGAGGGAGCAGCTCTTGGGGCTCGTGCCGCTGAGGCTGAGGGCGGCAAGCAGCTGCCCTCAGCGCTTGCGGTTGAGGCCCCTAAGGCTCCAGCCGCTTCTCTTGGCGAGGCGACTGGTAGTGCGCATCAGGTAGGCGCCCCTGACGCGGATCGCCTTCATGCTTCGTCCTCGTTGCAGGTTGATCCCTGCGCTCAACTCTTGGGCCGCTTCCGCGTGGACTTTGAGGCCCTCCGGAAGAGAAGGGAGGCCCTGGGCGATGATTACCCTTGTCACCTGCTGAAGCGTAGGAAGTACTTCGCCACTGATGAGTAAGCCTTCTCCTTTTCCATCTCCTGATCCTTCTGTTGCTTTTACTGATCCTTGCTCCGCAGGCCCCTTCGAGCCGAGCTCGCGGAGATGGCTGAGGTGCCGCCCCCCTTGGCTTCGCCCCCTCTACCGTCCTCAAGCACTCCGAGCAGCAGAGCCCTTGTGGTGAGGGCGATCGGAGAGGCGAACCGTCCCGAGGCGCATCGAGGCCCTGCGCACCTCGCGGGCCTTCTCGTGGCATAGCCAGCCTGCCGTGGGCTTCTCGCCTGGTCATGAACTGTAATTGGCTGAGGCGCTCCCTGCGCTCTTCATCTGGGGACGGGCTGGCTCCAGGCCGGGCTTCTGGCGTGGCGTGCCCAGCCGTCGCGAGGGTGCCAGCCCCCAGCCCCCTGCCCGGAGGGGGTGTGCTGATTCGTGGCCCCCGGCGCTTGCTTGGGGCAGATGATGGTGTGGAAGACGTGCTCAAGCGCGCCCGGGAGCGTCGCGCTCTTCGCCAAGGATTCCTTCGAAGGGCGGCTAACGCGGTGAACCTGCTCGGTGAGGAGCTTGCTGATGAAGACGCGCGCCTTGAGGCCGAGGGCCTGCGCCTGGCTGCAGAGAGGCGCGAGCTGGAGGGTGCCATCGCCCTTGCGCGCCATCAGCACGATCTTGACGACGAAGAGGCCAAGGCATCGCTGGTGGCCTCTCGGGAGGCCCGATCTCTGGCCGCTGAGGAGGCCCGGGAAGCTGACCGGCGGCGAGAGGCGGCGAAGGAGCGGGCTCGGGAGCTCCTGGCCCGGTGCCACTCACTGGAGGAGCAAGTGGAGCTGCGCGAGGCAGCCCTCGCGTCGATGAAGGTGGCCTGTGGCGACCTAGCAGAGCTCCAGAAGCGTGAGGAGGCGCTGACGCTGGAAGCCGCCGAACATGCACGCGAGTACGAGCGTCTGGAGACGAGGGAGCGCTTGGTGACGCAGGCGGAGGATGATGTCGCTGCACGGGAAGCCCGTGTCCAGGAGGAGGTCGGACGTCGGGTGGCGATGGCGCGCTTGAACCTCGAGCGCGAGTTCGAGGAGAGGCTGGGGTTGATCTGGGCCGAGGCTGAAGGTAGGACTGCTGCCTCGAGGGCCAAGCTGGAGGAAGCGACGCAGCGGGCCGATGCTTTTCGGGCCGCCCTTGAGGTAGCGCAAGGGGAGTCAACCACCTCCCAGGCTGAGGTGCTCCTTCTTCGCCATCGGGTGGAGGAGGCTGAGGCCGTCGCGCGCCAGAATGCGTACGAGATACGCCAGCGGTGGATCCTGGACCATCAGCACGGCCCCATGCTCACCACGCTCCGGGAGAGAGCCAACACAGCCTTGGGCAACATCTGCGAGGCGGCTGTTGGCGAGCCGCACGTAGTCAACTACGCCGGCAACCTTCAGTTCTTCACCGACGTGGTGACGCAGCTAGAGGCGCGGTCGGTCAGGGCCGACAGGTTGGTGGAGGAGAGGAGCCGCGCCCTGCTCGGGCGCGCCTTTTCTCGCGTCTTCAGCCATCTCCCGAACATGGATCCCCACTTCGATTTCGACGCCGCCATCTCCCCAGTCCCCCAGGCCGTCCGAGACGACCTGGCGCACTGGGTGGAAGACAATTTGGATGCTCTCGTCAGGGCCTTCGCTTCGGACAACGACGGCGTGATCGTGGCCGCCGACGAGGGCGGCGTGGTGAACGGCCCTGACGCCACTGGCGACAACGCAGACAGCGATGGCGAGTCCAGCGACGCCAGCAACGGTTCAGGAGGCGCTCCTGAGGACGCATTGGGGGATTTATCCGACTGATTATGCATCATTCCTGTTTCCCTACCCTGCATGAATAGAACTCAAGTCTTGGCCTGATGGCCGTGAGAGCATTTCGGGAGGGGGAGCCCCTCATGTAAAACTTGTGTTCATCGTATTAGTAGATGTTTACATTGCCCATGCGCCCGCACCAAGTGGTTGGCTAAGCGACGTGCTGGTTGGCTAGTTTTACCTTCGTTCTGTGCGGGCCCTGAGGTAGCCTATGGGAGGTTGTGGTGTCCCGAATGTTCCCTGATCGAATCCGTAGGATCTGCAGTAAAAAACCTCCTGAGAGGACGCGGCGGTGGCAGTCTGGGCTACGCGCAAGCTAGGCCTGACACGGCTCGCGAGGGGCTCACGAGGGGAGGCAGCTGAGGCGGAGTGGTAATCAAAACGTGAGAAATTGCTTGAACGAGACTAAGCACCCCTTCCCCGAACACACGCAAATCTCAAATTCGAATCCAACTTAAATCCAGCGGGGGAAAGTGACAACCAAAGGGAAAAGCAATGAAAGCAGACAAAAGGCCGCGTCCGACACCTAATCTAGTCTTGGACGTCTTCTCACCAGCACGGAGCTAAGTGCTGCCACTGGGCGTGGGAGGGAGCCCCAGGGCCTGAGGCCGGCACCCCTGAGACTCCGGGGCGTGTACAGCCCCACTCATTATTATGTGAGAGTGTCACGGGGCGGCGAGCTTCACAGGCACTGGGCCTTCTTCATAGGTACCGGCCTTGCTTCATATCGCCAGACGAGGGCCCCGCCTTGCGCCACACTCTAGTGCCATCAACAACGACCGGAAACCAGGACGCCGCCGATGGGGTAGAGCGGTCGCCAGCGGTTCCCCCGACGACCACGGATCCTCTGCCAGGGGCAGGCCCTGAGGCACCTCCCCAGCAGAGGGCCTACCTCCTGAGAACACCTTGCTCCGAACGCCGCGGTGGTGATGTCGGATCTTGGCCCCTCTCCTGCAGCCCCCTGCGCCCTCCTCCCGAGGGGTAGGAGACTGTGGGAGCAGGGCAGCTGCTCGCCATGGCGACCTGCACCTCCTACGATCCATGATTAGTGTATGCCTGCTCCTGAGGAATTAGCGGTACCCGATAATCGTTGCCTCCAGCGTGGCCAGCGGGACCGTACCGGGGCTCCTGGAAGAGCTCAGCTTCTGGCGCCTCGTCCCCCTAGCTTGGGCTGAGGAGCGAGCCTTGTTCGCCCTCGTGAGGGTGCCCTTGGTCCACCATGTGGGGCACGTATTCTTCTGGCGCTGTCATCCCGAAGGCCACGTCGTAGTGCTCCGCATGCCATGTGGCTCTGCTTGACGCACCCACCGTGGGGTGGTAGCGCGGCCGTCCACTGGGGCCGTGGGTCGCGTCGAGTCCTTCTTCTTCGCGGACCGGGAGCGGGGGCAGCGCCGCCGCCGGTCCGGTGCCGACAGCTTCGCTGGCGTTGGAGTAGCCTTGGAGCCCGCGGGCGCGTGCGGAGCCCCCGCGCGGGCCGCCCTGGGCTTGAGATGGGAGCTGGGTGCATAAGGGGTGAGCCCCCGAGGCGGCAAAGCCCAGGAGCTCTGCCACCCGCTCCAGCAACACGTCGCGGCCGCCCTCCAGCAGCCTGCACTGCAGCAGCTCTCGGGCCACCGTGAGCGCGGCCCTCGAGTTCGCCTGCTCCCGGCGGGTGTACGGCGTCGTGGTCGCGGCGTGATTGGAGGCCCTTGCTGCCGACCGCGCCTACCGCGGTGTGAGAGCTGTCGAAGCCTGTCCGCGTCACCCATGGCCCGCAGCGCCCTGTGGACCGCGAGCTGCCTGGGGCACGGGGTCGCCCGAGGCGAGCGACTCTGCATGGGCGGGCCACGCCGTCCAAGGATTTGGGTTGCCCGCCTGCTCGCCGGACATGATGATGACGACGCGCCAAGACACGAAGCGGTAGAAGGTGGATTCCGGCGCACCCCTACCTGGCGCGCCAAATGTCGGATTTCGGGTTCCGGCAGACCCTTGAGGTTCGAACACTGGGGTGCGCGTGGAGATTTCGCCTTCTACCTACCTGCACCCCACCGCCTCGCTAAGATCTAGGCTATGGAAAGAACAGCACAAGAGACACAGAGTTTATACTAGTTCGAGCCACCATTGTGGTGTAATACCCTACTCTAGTTTGTGGTGTGGTGGATTGCCTCTTGGGCTGATGATGATGAGCAATACAAGGAAGAACAGCCTCGCGAGGGTCTCTTCTTGGCTGGGGGATGAACTGCTAGGAGGAGTTTAGTCACCCTTCTCTCTCTCTGATCTGATCCCATCTTGTTTCTGGGTTGGCCGATCCCCTCTACCCTGGGGGTGGCTAGTCCTATTTATAGGCAAAGGCCCTGGGCCTCTTCCCAAATATTGAGCGGGAAGGGCGCCAACAATTGGCCATTTTGAAGTGGAACATCTGGTGCATTTATCCTGACTAAAGTTGGTCCTCGCCTGCCAAAGGCTCGGGTGATGACGCCGGCTTGGGCTCCACAATGACTTCCTCCCTGCCGTTGGGCTGGTCTTGGTCTCGTTGCACCGAAACGGGTGCCTTTGCTTGATGCTCTCGCCTGCGCTTGCTCCCTTTGCACCAAAGAGGAAAGGAGGACACTGCGCGGGCTGGCACCCGCCTGGCGCCCTTGGTCGTCATGGGTTGCGTCACGGGCACCTCGTGAGGTACCCCGCCTTGATCTCTCTGCCTCCTCGTGAGCCAGCCTAATGAGGTCGTGCCTGAGGAAGCTCCGTGTCGTCCGCCCCGCGAGGCTTGGCCCCTCGCGAGGGTCTTGGGTCTGTGTTGATGAAGATGGGCCACGCTGGGCCCCCCTTTGAGCCACGCCGCAGGCCGCAGGCAGGCAAGTCTGGGGACCCCCGTTCCCAGAACACCGACACTGCTCCTTCAGCCTTCTACCATCCAATTCTTCCAGGCATATGCATGCTTAACTCAGCACGGTGACAATAGCATAAACAGGCGATAACACCATAGATAGCCGTGTTTCTGCTCTTGTCATTTCCATGAGCTATCATTCCATAGTTGATATCTCCTGCCTTAGGGTTTTCTTGACAAAACTTTGAGTTCTAATGCTCCATGTTCCGGTCTTTCTCCGATACTCCTTGATCTCGGGTATTGACAACTTCCATAGTCTGCCAAGTTCCATAAGGGTAGCCTCCCTAGGTCATACAAATCTGGAAATTCTTCAGAGCCTTCCAATTCTCCTAGTCTTCGGAGTCTTCAACCGTTGTAGTTTCCATTATTATAATGTATGGTAAAATCCTCTTCATTCCGAATGGTCTCAGTTGTCCGATATCTTATACTTTTTGGAGTGGCCTCATCAGTCGAATCTTCGAGTGGTCAAAAGGGGAAAAGGGTATAGTCTCACTAAAAAGGAATTTTTGAATAAGCTCAGAAGAGAGGAGAAGAGAAGTAAAAGATCTTTTGAAAATGAAGTTGTAGAGCAAAACTTTCCTATGGGCTTGCCAATTTCTAGGGTCGCGTCCTACAGTCAACATGTGCTCTGATACCATCTTGTAGCGACCCGACCCGAATGGATCAAGTCTCTATGCTTAAGTGTCATCCCTGGATCGGTATGCTAACACACACAGTACTCGAGGATTTATAACAGAGGTAAATCACATGTAAAAGTAACGCAAATACTATTACCTCAATCCAAATAGCGGAAGTAACAAGGTTGTGGATTCCCATCAACACCAACGGCAAAGTTGAGTGTAGAAATCGTAACCCTAACATATCACTTACTCGTCGTAAGAAAATCCTGCAACATGAGACGTTGCAGCCACAAGGGTCAGTACATTGAATGTACTAGCAAATTCAGACCATAGAGAATGATGAACAATGGCTATCACTACATGCATATATGGCTGGTGGAAAAGCTCTATGGTTATATGTTTTTGCGAAAAGCCAATTTTTCCCTACTGCAAAGGAATACATTTTAATTAACTATCATGGTGGTTGTTAAACATTGAGAGTGTAGACACCCTCTCAATCCCAATTAAAAGTATTCATTAACAACCCAACAAATTATTTAAGTAACGTGATGGGATCAATATGATAATCCAAGAACCAGATACTCAAGATGTCCATAACCGGGGACACGGCTAATCATGATTAGTTTATACACTCTGCAGAGGTTTGCGCACTTTTCCTCACAAGACTCGATCTCCTCCGTTGGATTTCTCGCACTACATGGTGTTTGAGAAATGGATGACCAAGACATAGTCTTTCAGAAGCGTTTGCACCTTACGATGGGTAGACCGTACCACCTACTACCCCTACATCTGCTAGTCTACCACTGTAAGAGTTCACATGACTTAATCAACTATGCTAGAGCCCATAATAGCTTGTGGCTGCACACGGAAGTTTCTAGTATGAATAATCTCATGATCCCTTTGAGCCTGGGTGGCAGTCCATAAAAAACAGGCAATCGCTGGAATACCTAGGTGCCTAAACAGGCAATCGCTGGAGTATCCAGGTGCCTCAAATCACCAAGATGTGTGTTAAAGTTGCCACCTTAAGTAAACCATTAATTAACAATCTCATATCTGTCATGAATACTCTCAAACCCAATCCACGTCTACGAGCATAGCATAGTAGTATAGACATAACGTAATAGTATCTCCCAAGGTTTGAATGCAGGGCAATAGGTTCCTACCTCATCAACTACTTCCCAATACCCACATGTTATCAAACCTACTCATGCAATGTTTGAGGGTGAAACTAATGCATAAAAACTGGGTATGAAAGGAATATGATCAAAGTGTGAACTTGCCTGCAATGTTGATGAAGATGATTCGCACTCATAACTCTTGATAGTTCTACTCATCACACTCCGGTCAATCTATCGTAAGCAAGCAATAGTAACCACACATAAGCAATCACTCAAAGATCGGAGAGAACAAAGAAAACAATTTAGAAAACGTCAAAATTAAGCAAATAACTCTTGCAACATAAAACAATTTCTAACAGTATCAAAATTAAGTGAATTTGGCCTTATCAGAAAGTTTAGGTCAAGAGTTTCGATTTGCAAAAAGAATCAACTAAATCGGAGTTACGAAACTCAAGTTATGTTCAAAAGAAGTTTGAATATAAATCTGAACAAAATTCGAAAATTGAAAATTTCAAAAGGTTGATGTGACAGGTTCACTTGATAGGTGGAAACAAGACGAAGCTATAGGCGCTGGTTTCATCTAATTTGGATAAACGAGTGAAAAGTTATGGCTATTTGGAAAATTAGGGCTAAGCTGTTTTACGAAAGAAAAATAGGTACGGTTAAGGTCTAACGTATAAATACGTAGACTAATTGATAATCTAATTATTATTATATTAGTCTAAAAATAATAAAGTACGGAAGTATAAGAAGAAAGAAACAAAAAAAGATACCTTTATAAGGCAGAGAAAAGACGACTTTGGAGAGAAGAGACAATTTTCAGAAGTCGCGACGGAGAAGAGATATATATATTTTTCTTAAATGAATCTAGTCTAGTCAAACCAAAATATTGATTTAACCCGAATCAGATAATTTTTGAGGCTCTATGAATCTATATTTATTGGTGAAAAAGAGGCTTAGAGGTCAAAGGCTAGATAATGTGAGACTAAATGTAAGACCAAAATAAACGAAACAGAGGAGAAGAGCTAAGCGCCTCGCACGGCCTAAAGCCCATCGGCGGCCGCGCGCGTACGTGCTGCATTCTTTTTTTTGCCAAAGGAAAATAAAATCTGAAAAGGAAAAGGCTGGCTGGGCCTGACCTATTTAAGAGAAAAAAACAATGGGCGCCAGAAGCTACTATACTGTGCATGTAGGCGATAAGTACACATGGGCCATACGTACAATTTTTTTTAAAAATAGAAACATAAGGAAAACCGAATAACAAAATAAAATAAAAATTTTATATAAGTATATTATATATCAAAAATTTCAGAAAAATATTTTCTACGACATGATCATTTTTCTAGCATTAAATAAAATAAACACAAATTCTAATAATTCCAACAGTGCTCCTGCTCTAATAAGATCCAACAAAATCATTTTAAAAATACCAAAATAAAATCAAATTTATTTCTCTTCAATTTTCTGTTGTAGGGAATCATGTTACCCTATTTTTCATGTATTTTATTTTTGGAGAAAAATAATTTAAGTAAAATCCAAATAACTTCAAATTGAAAAAATAATTCCAAAAAGACTTTTGAATTTGATCCTTTGAAACTCCCAACTCATATTTCATATGATTTGAAGAAGTCATTTTATCTCCTCTCGTGAAAATCATTGAGTTGCATAAAATTTTCAAAATTGAAAATATTTTCCAAATGAAATTCAAATATTTTCAACACCCCTTGTCATTTAAATAAATGGAAGAAGTCATGTCATCTTCTCTTCAGGGTTTCGTGGTGAAAAGAATTTGAATTCACGGAGATCACGAATGCAAAATGAAAGTTTGGGAAAGTCCTTTTATTCCCTCTCATTTAACTTTCAAAAAGGTTTTGAATTTCACTCAATTTCACACAATCAATCGAACAATCAATTAAATATATCTATTTATTATAACATTTCAAAATTTAGAATTTTGGGATGTTACAGGCCCTGGCTGACTAGATTTTATAACTGTTTGTTTTCTTTCGTACTAGGTGATTGCCAATGGACCCCGTGCAATTGTTGTCCCACCGCGGAGCGAAAGCGTCTCCGCGCACAGTTCGTTAGGCCAATTCCACCGCACGACCCCAAACGGACGTCCGCTTTGTCCGGATTTTGTCCGTTTGGGATGGCAATGGATAGAAAAAGGGACATGCTTGTCCGGCTACTGTTGGAAATGCCCACCGCGGCAAATCACCCCAAAATGTCCGCCCGCGCATTTGTCACCCTGTAGCAGCATCCAGTTCGCCCGCGCTTGCCGGCACCGCAGCCCACACGCTCTCCAGCCGCGCCTAGCCGGTGCACTCGTCCACGCAAAGAAGATGCAGCACATGCAGCGGCTCGCGCAAGTGGCTGGCTGGGTAGCATAGCTAGCTAGCTAGCACACGCCGCATCCCAGCACGCCCGCATGAGCTCGCCGCGCTAGCAGCCACCGCCTGCAGCCGCGCACTGCCTGCGCCGTGCCCCGCTCGTCGCCGCGTCGGGCCTGCTCGCAGCCGCGCCCCGCTCGTCGCCCT
>NC_057797.1:220997451-221101089 GCF_018294505.1 Triticum aestivum
GCAGGCGAGGCGCTCGCTGCTGCAGCCGCCACGCCAGGCCTGCTCGGCCCCGTAGCTGCCGTGGACCTGCCGCGCCCGCGGCGCTCGCACTCGCCCCCGGCAACCACTGCGCGCCCGGAGCTCCCCGACGCGTCCGCCGCTCGCCCCGTGCGCCACCTGATAACCCACAAGTATAGGGAATCTATCGTAGTCCTTTCGATAAGTAAGAGTGTCGAACCCAACGAGGAGCAGAAGGAAATGATAAGCGGTTTCCAGTAAGGTATTCTCTGCAAGTACTAAAATAAGTGGTAATAGATAATTTTGTGATAAGATAATTTGTAATAAGCAACAAGTAACAAAAGTAAATAAGGTGCAGCAAGGTGGCCCAATCCTTTTTGTAGCAAAGGACAAGCCTGGACAAACTCTTATATGATGTAAAGCGCTTCCGAGGACACATGGGAATATCGTCAAGCTAGTTTTCATCACGTTCATATGATTCGCGTTCGGTACTTTGATAATTTGGTATGTGGGTGGACCGGTGCTTGGGTACTGCCCTTACTTGGACAAGCATCCCACTTATGATTAACCTCTATTGCAAGAATCCGCAACTACAACAAAAGTATTAAGGTAAACCTAACCATAGCATGAAATATATGGATCCAAATCAGCCCCTTACGAAGCAACACATAAACTAGGGTTTAAACTTCTGTCACTCTACCAACCCATCATCTACTTATTACTTCCCAATGCCTTCCTCTAGGCCCAAATAATGGTGAAGTGTCATGTAGTCGACGTTCACATAACACCACTAGAGTAGAGACAACATACATCTCATCAAAATATCAAACGAATACCAAATTCACATGACTACTAATAGCAAGACTTCTCCCATCTCCTCGGGAATAAAAGTAACTACTCACAAAGCATAAACATGTTCATAATCAGAGGGGTATTAATATGCATATAGGATCTGAACATATGATCTTCCACCAATTAAACCAACTAGCATCAACTACAAGAAGTAATTAACACTACTAGCAACCTACTAGCACCAATCCCGGACTTGGAGACAAGAATTGGATACAAGAGATGAACTAGGGTTTTGAGATGAGATGGTGCTGATGAAGATGTTGATGGAGATTGCCCTCTCCCGATGAGAGGAGCGTTGGTGATGACGATGGCGATGATTTCCCCCTTCGGAAGGGAAGTTTCCCCGGCAGAACAGCTCCGCCAGAGCCCTAGATTGGTTCCGCCAAGGTTTCGCCTCGTGGCGGCGGAGTTTCGTCCAAGAAGATGGCTTATGATTTTTTTTCCATCGAAAGACTCCATATAGTAGAAGATGGCCACTAGAGGGCCACCAGGGGGCCCACGAGGTAGGGGGGCGTGCCCAGGGGGTAGGGCGCCCCCCCACCCTCGTGGGCAGGGTGTGGCCCCCCTGGTGAAGTTCTTGCTCTGAGTATTTTTTATATATTTGGAAAACGTCTTCTGTAGAGTTTCAGGACTTTGGAGCTGTGCAGAATAGGTCTCTAATATTTGCTCCTTTTCCAGCCCAGAATCCCAGCTGCCGGCATTCTCCCTCTTTATATAAACCTTGTAAAATAAGAGACAATAGGCATAAGTATTGTGACATAATGTGTAATAACAACCCATAATGCAATAAATATTAATATAAAAGCATGATGCAAAATGGACGTATCAACTCCCCTTAGCTTAGACCTCGCTTGTCCTCAAGCAAAAAGCCGAAATCGAAAAATATGTCCACATGTTTAGAGATACAGGTGTCGATAAAAATAAAATACGGACATGAGGGCATCATGATCATTCTTAGAACAGCAACTTATATTCTTGTCATATAATCTCTAATGCTAGAGTAATAATTCAATCACAATATTAAGTATGAATCTTAAACTTCATTGAAAACTAACAAACTATAATCTCCGTCATTGAAGCAATTGCAATTTATCATAACATAGGAAAGAGTCAATGTATAAGACCTTTTCAGCAAGTCCACATACTCAACTATCATATAATCTTTCACAGTTGCTGACACTCACGCAATACTTATGGGTATGGAGTTTTAATCGGACACAAAGAAAGATAGGGGCTTATAGTTTTGCCTCCCAACGTTTTACCTCAAGGGTAATGTCAATAGTAATAGTTCATGAAAACTCACATCCAATTAGCCATATATACCAGGATCTTTCCAACATATTGTGCTTGCCAAAGGATAAAATGTAAAAACGAAGGGTGAAGATCACCATGACTCTTATGCAAGGTAGGAGATAAAAGTAAAAGATAGGCCCTTCGCAGAGGGAAACAGAGGTTGTCATGCGCTTTTATGGTTGGATGCACAAAATCTTAATGTGAAAGAACGTCACTTTATATTGCCACTTGTGATATGGACCTTTATTATGCAGTCTGTCGCTTTTATTACTTCCATATCACACGATCGTATAAAGCTTATTTCCTCCACACCAATCAATCATACATATCTAAAGAGCAATTTTTATTGCTTGCACTGATGACAACTTACTTGATGGATCTTACTCAATCCATAGGTAGATATGGTGGACTCTTATGGCAAGACTGGTTTAAGGGTATTTGGAAGCACAAGTAGTATTTCTACTTGGTGAAGTGAATTTGGCTAGCATGAGGGGGAAAGGCAAGCTCATCATGTTGGAAGATCCAAGACAATATAATTCATCTCAGATGTAAGAAAACATAACCCATTACATTGTCTTCCTTGTCTGATGTCAACTCTTTTAGCATGTATATTTTAATGAGTGCTCACAATCATAAAAGATATCCAAGATATTATATTTATATGTGAAGACCTCTCTTTCTTTATTACTTCCTATTAATTGCAACGATGACCAAAACTATGTTTTTCAACCCTCAACAACTTTTATTCATCATACTCTTTCTATGTGAGCTCATTACTCTCCATAAGACTCACATGATCTCTTTATTTCTTTCTATTTCTTCCTCTTTTCTTTTATTCACTTAGGATCATGGCAAAATAATCAAGCCCTTGACTCAACACTAATCTTTATTATATAGCTCACGGACTCAATTACATAGAAGGATGATAAAGCAAAACTCACAACTAGATCATACTAAGAACTTTTATTCTACTAGATCAAGATATTATCAAAAGGATCGAACTAAGAAAAACGGTAAAGATAAAGTGATGGTGATACGATACCAGGGCACTCCCCCAAGCTTGGCAGTCGCCAAGTGGAGTGTCCATACCATGTGATTATGTCTCTCTTTTCGGGGATGGTGATGTGATGTTCTTGGCGATGATGCCCCTCAAGATACGATTTTCCTCCTCAAGCTTGTTGACTTGCTGCTTGAGGTTCATTATTTCCTTGCGGAGTTTTCCTGTAACAGCCAAAGCTCCCTGCACCCAAGGGTGCTGCATAGCCGCGGGAGAACCAGTGACACTCTTTTTCATAATCTCATAAGAAAGAAATCTAACATTGGAAGGGATAACCGAGTTTGGAATAGATGAGCTCTGCACTTCTCCCATTGTGAGTCCATCTTGGAGGCGGGAAGTGACTTCATGATCCTCTTCCATGGCATCTATCCTCATCAAATCAGCCTCCATCTCTTCCTCTGTTGCTGGCCCAAAGGGGTCAACATGATTGTTTGTCGTTGATCTCGGTGCCGGATGAGACACCCGGCTCTCCCCGACTGACTCTTGCGAAGACATCCTGCTCTAATCTGCAGCAGCAACAGCTCGAAACACAAACAGGAGATTTTTGTGTGATACGGGAGTCAAGATCCTCGGGAGGTTATATAATGAATTTGTATCAACCAAAATACGTGTCATGTACGAAAATGGAGTCCGAAGAGCACACGAGGTGCCCACGAGGTAGGGGGCGCCCAGTAGGGTAGGGCGTGCCCTCCACCCTCGTGGAGCCCTCGTGTCCTTCCCGGACTACTGCTTATTTTCTATTTTTCTAAATATTTCAAAACAGAGAAATATTGCCTTAAAAATTGTTTTGGAGTCGGTTTACTTACCGTACCACATACCTATTCCTTTTCGGAGTCTGAAATGTTCCGGAAAGTGTCCCTTATGTATTCCTCCGGGGTTACGGTTTCAATAACATTGGTTTCAACATTTATGGGATTACCTGAGATATAGTGTTTGATTCTTTGACCGTTCACCACCTTCGGATTTGTGCCTTCAAAGTTGTTGATTTTTATGGCACCGGAACAGTAGACCTCCTCGATAACGTAAGGACCTTCCCATTTAGAGAGAAGTTTTCCTGCAAAAAATCTTAAACGAGAGTTGTATAGCAATACATAATCACCTACATTAAACTCACACTTTTGTATCCTTTTGTCATGCCATCTTTTAACTTTTTCTTTAAACAACTTGGCATTTTCGTAGGCTTGGGTTCTCCATTCATCAAGTGAGCTAATATCAAATAACCTCTTCTCACCGGCAAGTTTAAAATCATAATTAAGTTCTTTAATAGCCCAATAAGCCTTGTGCTCTAGTTCGAGAGGTAAGTGACATGCTTTTCCATAGACCATTTTATACGGAGACATGCCCATAGGATTTTTATATGCAGTTCTATAGGCCCATAATGCATCATCAAGTTTCTTGGACCAATTCTTTCTAGACCTATTAACAGTCTTTTGCAAAATTAATTTGAGTTCTCTATTACTCAATTCTACTTGACCACTAGATCGAGGGTGATAAGGAGATGCAATTCTATGATTAACATCATATTTAGCAAGCATTTTACGGAAAGCACCATGAATAAAATGTGAACCACCATCAGTCATTAAATATCTAGGGACTCCAAATCTTGGAAAAATAACTTCTTTAAGCATTTTAATAGAAGTGTTATGATCAGCACTAATAGTTGGAATAGCTTCTACCCACTTAGTAACGTAATCAACATCAACTAAAATATGTGTATAACCATTAGAGGAAGGAAAATGTCCCATATAGTCAAAGCCCCAAACATCAAATGGTTCAATAACAAGTGAATAATTCATAGGCATTTATTGACGTCTAATAATATTACCAATTCTTTGACATTCATCACAAGATAAGACAAACTTACGGGCATTCTTGAAAAGAGTGGGCCAATAAAAATCAGATTGCAGTACCTTATGTGCAGTTGTATCTCCAGCATGGTGTCCTCCATAAATTTCGGAGTGACACTTGCGTAGGATCTGTTCCTGTTCATGCTCATGTACACAACGTCTAACAACACCATCTACTCCTTTATAAAGATGTGGGTCATCCCAAAAGTAATGCCTCAAATCATAAAAGAACTTTTTCTTTTGCTGGTATGTGAAACTAGGTGGTATAAACTTAGCAACAATGCAATTAGCGTAATCAGCATACCATGGAGCAATATGAGAAGCATCTATGACATTTAATTGCTCATCAGGAAAGCTATCATCAATAGGTAGTGGGTCATCAAGCACATTTTCTAACCTAGACAAGTTATCTGCAACGGGGTTGTCAGCTCCTTTTCTATCAACAATATGCAAATAAAATTCTTGTAGCAAGAGAACCCATCTAATAAGTCTAGGTTTAGCATCTTTCTTTTCCATAAAATATTTAATAGCAGCATGATCAGTGTGAATAGTTACTTTAGAATCAACAATATAAGGTCTAAACTTATCACAAGCAAATACAACCGCTAAGAATTCTTTTTCAGTAGTAGCATAATTTCTTTGAGCATTGTCTAGAGTTTTACTAGCATATTGAATAACATTTAGTTTCTTATCAACTCTTTGTCCTAGAACAACACCTACGGCATAATCACTAGCATCACACATAATTTCAAAGGGTAAATTCCAATCAGGTGGCTGAACAATAGGTGCAGAAATCAATGCTTTATTAAGTATTTCAAATGCTTCTGCACAATCATTATCAAGGACAATGGTATATCTTTTTGTAATAAATTAGTCAGAGGCCGAGAAATTTTTGAGAAGTCCTTAATGAACCTCCTATAAAAACCGGCATGACCAAGGAAACTTTTTATACCTTTGATGTTCTTGGGACATGGCATCTTTTTAATAGCATCAACCTTGGCTTTATCAACTTCAATACCTCTTTCAGAAACTTTATGACCCAAGATAATACCTTCATTAACCATAAAGTGGCACTTTTCTGTTGGGTAACGTAGCAGAAATTCAAAATTTTCCTACGTGTCACCAAGATCTATCTATGGAGAAACCAGCTACGCGTAGAAGGAGAGTGCATCTACATACCCTTGTAGATCGCTAAGCGGAAGCATTCAAGTGAACGGGGTTGATGAAGTCGTACTCGTCGTGATTCAAATCACCGATGATCAAGTGCCGAACGCACGGCACCTCCGCGTTCAACACACGTACAGCCCGGTGACGTATCCCACGCCTTGATCCAGCAAGGAGAGAGGGAGAGGTTAAGGAAGACCCCATCCAGCAGTAGCACAACGGCGTGGTGGTGGTGGAGGAGCGTGGCAATCCTACAGGGCTTCGCCAAGCACCACGGGAGAAGAGGAGTACTTGAGAGGGGGGGAGGGCTGCGCCAGAACTTCGTGTATAGCTCCCATGCACCTCCCCACTATATATAGGGGTGGAGGGGCTGGTTTCTTGCCCTCCAAGTCCATTGGGGCGTTGGCCAAGGTGGGAGGAAAGAAATCTCATTATTTCCTTCCCCACCGATTGTTATCCCCCCTTTTTAGGGATCTTGATCTTATCCCTTCGGGATATGATCTTATTCCTTCTAAGGGGGGATCTTGGTGCGCCTTGACCAGGGGTGTGGGGCCTTGCCCCCACTACCCACGTCCATGTGGGTCCCCCCATGCAGGTGGGCCCCACTCCGGAACCTTCTAGAACCTTCCCGGTACAATACCGAAAAATCCCGAACATTTTCCGGTGGCCAAAATAGGACTTCCCATATATAAATCTTTACCTCTGGACCATTCCGGAACTCCTCGTGACGTCCGGGATCTCACCCGGGACTCCGAACAACATTCGGTAACCACATACAAACTTCCTTTATAACCCTAGCGTCATCGAACCTTAAGTGTGTAGACCCTACGGGTTCGGGAGACATGTAGACATGACCGAGACGTTCTCCGGTCAATAACCAACAGCGGGATCTGGATACCCATGATGGCTCCCACATGTTCCACGATGATCTCATCGGATGAACCACGATGTCAAGGACTTAATCAATCCCGTATTCAATTCCCTTTGTCTATCGGTATGTTACTTGCCCGAGATTCGATCGTCGGTATCCAATACCTTGTTCAATCTCGTTACCGGCAAGTCACTTTACTCGTTCCGTAACACATCATCCCGTGATCAACTCCTTGGTCACATTGCGCATATGATGATGTCCTACCGAGTGGGCCCAGAGATACCTCTCCGTTTACACGGAGTGACAAATCCCAGTCTCGATCCGCATAAAACAATAGATACTTTCGGAGATACCTGTAGTGCACCTTTATAGTCACCCAGTTACGTTGTGACGTTTGATACACCCAAAGCACTCCTACGGTATCCAGGAGTTACACGCTCTCATGGTCGAAGGAAGAGATACTTGACATTGGCAAAGCTCTAGCAAATGAACTACACGATCTTTTGTGCTAGTCTTAGGATTGGGTCTTGTCCATCACATCATTCTCCTAATGATGTGATCCCGTTATCAACGACATCCAATGTCCATAGCCAGGAAACCATGACTATCTGTTGATCACAACGAGCTAGTCAACTAGAGGCTCACTAGGGACATATTGTGGTCTATGTATTCACACGTGTATTACGATTTCCGGATAATACAGTTATAGCATGAATAAAAGACAATTATCATGAACAAGGAAATATAATAATAATACTTTTATTATTGCCTCTAGGGCATATTTCCAACAGTCTCCCACTTGCACTAGAGTCAATAATCTAGTTCACATCGCCATGTGATTAACACTCACAGGTCACATCGCCATGTGACTAATACCCAAGAGTTTACTAGAGTCAGTAGTCTAGTTCACATCACTATGTGATTAACACTCAATGAGTTTTATGTTTGATCATGTTGCTTGTGAGAGAGGTTTTAGTCAACGGGTCTGAACCTTTCAGATCCGTGTGTGCTTTACAAATCTCTATGTCATCTCCTAGATGCAGCTACCACGCTCTATTTGGAGCTATTCCAAACAACTGTTCTACTTGGAGCTATTCTAAATTATTGCTCCATTATATGTATCCGGTCTCTCTACTCAGAGCTATCCGGATAGGTGTCAAGCTTGCATCGTCGTAACCTTTACGACGAACTCTTTTACCACCTCCATAATCGAGAAAATTCCTTAGTCCACTAGTTACTAAGGATAACTTTGACCGCTGTCCTGTGAGCCATTCTTGGATCACTCTTGTACCCCTTGACTGACTCATGGCAAGGCACACTTCAGGTGCGGTACACAGCATAGCATACTGAAGAGCCTACGTCTTAAGCATAGGGGACGACCTTCGTCCTTTCTCTCTATTCTGCCGTGGTCGAGCTTTAAGTCTTAACTTCGTACCTTACAACTCAGGCAAGAACTCCTTCTTTGACTGGTCCATCTTGAACACCTTCAAGATCATGTCAAGGTATGTGCTCATTTGAAAGTATTATTAAGCATTTTGATCTATCCTTATAGATCTTGATGCTCAATGTTCAAGTAGCTTAATCCAGGCTTTCCATTGAAAAACACTTTCAAAATAACCCTATATGCTTTCCAGAAATTCTACGTCATTTCTGATCAACAATATGTCAACAACATATACTCATCAGAAATTCTATAGTGCTCCCACTCACTTCTTTGGAAATACAAGTTTCTCATAAACTTTGTACAAACCCAAAATTTTTGATCATCATCAAAGCATACATTCCAACTCCGAGATGCTCACTCCAGTCCTTAGAAGGATTGCTGGAGCTTTGCATACTTATTAGCATCTTTCGGGATTGACAAAACCTTCCGGTTGTATCACATACAACCTTTCCTCATTAAAATCGTCGAGGAAACAATGTTTTGACATCCTATCTGCAAGATTTCATAAATAATGCAGTAATCGCTAATATAATTCCAACAGACTCTTAGCATCGCTACGAGTGAGAAAATCTCATCGTAGTCAACTCCTTGAACTTGTCGGAAAACATCTTAACGACAAGTCGAGCTTTCTTAATGGTGACATTTACCATCATTGTCCGTCTTCCTTTTGAAATCCATCTGTACTCATTAGCCTTACGACCATCGAGCCGTTCTGCCAAAGTCTACACTTTGTTTTCATACATGGATCCTCTCTCGGATTTTATGGCCTCAAGCCATTTATCGGAATCCGGGCCCACCATCGCTTCTCCATAGCTCGTAGGTTCATTGTTGTCTAGCAACATGACCTTCAAGACAGGATTACGTACCACTCTGAAGTAGTACGCATCCTTGTCATCCTACGAGGTTTGGGAGTGACTTGATCCGAAGTTTCATGATCAATATCATAAGCTTCCACTTCAATTGGTGTAGGTGCCACAGGAACAACTCCCTGTGCCCTGTCACACACTAGTTGAAGAGACGGTTCAATAACCTCATCAAGTCTCCACCATCCTCCCACTCAATTCTTTCGAGAGAAACTTTTCCTCGAGAAAGGACCCGATTCTAGAAACAATCCATATTGCTTTCGGATCTGAATTAGGAGGTATACCCAACTGTTTTGGGTTTCCTATGAAGATGCATTTTATCCGCTTTGGGTTCGAGCTTATCAACCTGAAACTTTTTCATATAAGCGTCGCAGCCCCAAACTTTTAAGAAACGACAACTTAGGTTTCTCTAAACCATAATTCATACGGTGTCATCTCATCGGAATTACGTGGTGCCCTATTTAAAGTGAATGTGGTTGTCTCTAATGCCTAACCCATGAACGATAGTGGTAATTCGATAAGAGACATCATGGTACGCACCATATCCAATAGGGTGCAACTATGATGTTCGGACACACCATCACATTATGGTGTTCCAGGCGGTATTAATTGCGAAACAATTTCCACAATGTCTTAATTGTGTGCCAAAACTCGTAACTCAGATATTCATCTCTATGATCATATCATAGACATTTTATCCTCTTGTCACAATGATCTGCTACTTCACTCTGAAATTACTTGAACCATTCAATAATTCAGACTTGTGTTTCATCAAGTAAATATACTCAACATTTACTCGAATCATCTGTGAAGTAAGAACATAATGATATTCACTGCATGCCTCAGCACTCATTCGACTGCACACATCAAAATGTGTTACTTCCAACAAGTTGCTATCTTGTTCCATCTTACTGAAAATGAGGCTTTTCAGTCATCTTGCCCATGTGGTATGATTTGCATATCTCAAGTGATTCAAAATCAAGTGAGTCCGAACGATCCATTTGCATGGAGTTTCTTCATGCATATACACCAATAGACATGGTTCGCATGTCTCAAACTTTTCAAAAACGAGTGAGTCCAAAGATCCATCAACATGGAGCTTCTTCATGCGTTTTATACCATTATGACTTACATGGCAGTGCCACAAGTAAGTGGTACTATCATTACTATCTTATATCTTTTGGCATGAAAATGTGTATCACTACGACCGAGATTCAATAAACCATTCCTTTAGGTGCAAGACCATTGAAGGTATTATTCAAAAATAGAGTAACCATTATTCTCCTTAAATGAATAACCGTATTGCGATAGACATAATCCAATCATGTCTATGCTCAACGCAAACACCAATCTCGGTGGTAGAGGGAGCGTGCGATGCTTGATCATATCAACCTTGGAAACACTTCCAACATATATCGTCAGCTCACCTTTAGCTAGTCTCCGTTTATTCCGTAGCTTTTATTTCGAGTTACTAACACTTAGCAACCGAACCGGTATCCAATACCCTGGTGCTACTAGGAGTACTAGTAAAGTACACATTAACATAATGTATATCCAATATACTTCTATCGACCTTGCCAGCCTTCTCATCTACCAAGTATCTAGGGTAATGCTGCTCCAGTGGTTGTTCCCCTTATTACAGAAGCACTTAGTCTCGGGTTTGGGTTCAACCTTGGGTTTCTTCACTAGAGCAGCAGCTGAATTGCCGTTTCATGAAGTATCCCTTTGTTCCCTTGCCCTTCTTGAAACTAGTGGTTTCACCAACCATCAACAATTGATGCTCCTTCTTGATTTCTACTTTCGCGGTGTCAAACATCATGAATATTTCAAGGATCATCATATCTATCCCTGATATGTTATAGTTAATCACGAAGCTCTAGCAGCTTGGTGGCAATGACTTTGGGGAAACATCACTATCTCATCTGGAGGATCAACTCCCACTCGATTCAAGTGATTGTTGTGCTCAGACAATCTGAGCACAAGCTCAACGATTGAGCTTTTCTCCCTTAGTTTGCAGGCTAAGAAAATCGTCGGAGGTCTTATACCTCTTGACGTGGGCACGAGCCTGAAATCCCAATTTCAGCCCTCGAAACATCTCATATGTTCCGCGACGTTTCGAAAACGTCTTTGGTGCCTCTACTTAAACCATTTAATTGAACTATCACGTAGTTATCAAAACGTGTATGTCCGATGTTCGCAACATCGACAAACGACGTTGGGGTTCAGCACACTGAGCGGTGCATTAAGGACATAAGCTTTCTACTGATCGCATAATCGCTACTATCAACTTTCAACTATATTTTCTCTAGGAACATATCTAAACAGTGGAACTAAAGCGCGAGCTTACGACATAATTTGCAAAAGGTCTTTTGACTATGTTCAGGATAATTAAGTTCATCTTATGAACTCCCACTTAGATAGACATCCCTCTGGTCATCTAAGTGATCACATGATCCGAGTCAACTAGGCCGTGTCCGATCATCACGTGAGACGGACTAGTCATCATCGGTGAACATCTTCATGTTGATCGTATCTACCATACGACTCATGCTCGACCTTTCGGTCTCCGTGTTCCGAGGCCATGTCTGCACATGCTAGGCTCGTCAAGTTAACCCTAAGTGTTTTCGCTGTGTAAAACTGTCTTACACCCGTTGTATGTGAACGTAAGAATCCATCACACCCGATCATCACGTGGTGCTTAGAAGCGACGAACTGTAGCAACGGTGCACAGTTAGGGGAGAACACTTCTTGAAATTTTGTAAGGGATCATCTTATTTACTACCGTCGTCCTAAGCAAACAAGATGCATAAACATGATAAACATCACATGCAATCAAATAGTGACATGATATGGCCAATATCATTTTGCTCCTTTTGATCTTCATCTTCGGGGCTCCATGATCATCATCGTCACCGGCACGACACCATGATCTCCATCATCATGATCTCCATCATCGTGTCTTCATGAAGTTGTCACGCCAACGACTACTTCTACTTCTATGACTAACGCGTTTAGCAATAAAGTAAAGTAGTTTACATGGCGTTCTTCAATGACACGCAGGTCATACAATAAATAAAGACAACTCCTATGGCTCCTGCCGGTTGTCATACTCATCGACATGCAAGTCGTGAATCCTATTACAAGAACATGATCAATCTCATACATCACATATCATTCATCACATTCTTCTTGGCCATATCACATCACATAGCATACCCTGCAAAAACAAGTTAGACGTCCTCTAATTGTTGTTGCATGTTTTACGTGGCTGCTATGGGTTTCTAGCAAGAACGTTTCTTACCTACGCAAGACCACAACGTGATATGCCAATTGCTATTTACCCTTCATAAGGACCCTTTTCATCGAATCCGTTCCGACTAAAGTGGGAGAGACTGGCACCCGCTAGCCACCTTATGCACCAAGTGCATGTCAATCGGTGGAACCTGTCTCACGTAAGAGTACGTGTAAGGTCGGTCCGGGCCGCTTCATCCCACAATACCGTCGAAACAAGATTGGACTAGTAACGGTAAGCATATTGAACAACATCAACGCCCACAACTACTTTGTGTTCTACTCGTGCAAAGAATCTACGCAATAGACCTAGCTCATGATGCCACTGTTGGGGAACGTAGCAGAAATTCAAAATTTTCCTACGTGTCACCAAGATCTATCTATGGAGAGACCAGCAACGAGTAGAAAGGAGAGTGCATCTACATACCCTTGTAGATCGCTAAGCGGAAGCGTTCAAGTGAACGGGGTTGATGGAGTCGTACTCGTCGTGATTCAAATCACCGATGATCAAGTGCCGAACGCACGGCACCTCCGCGTTCAACACACGTACAGCCCGGTGACGTCTCCCACGCCTTGATCCAGCAAGGAGAGAGGGAGAGGTTGAGGAAGACTCCATCCAGCAGCAGCACAACGGCGTGGTGGTGGTGGAGGAGCGTGGCAATCCTGCAGGGCTTCGCCAAGCACCACGGGAGAGGAGGAGTACTTGGAGAGGGGGAGGGCTGCGCCAGAACTTCGTGTATAGCTCCCATGCGCCTCCCCACTATATATAGGGGTGGAGGGGCTGGTTTCTTGCCCTCCAAGTCCATTGGGGCGTTGGCCAAGGTGGGAGGAAAGAAATCTCATTATTTCCTTCCCCACCGATTGTTATCCCCCCTTTTTAGGGATCTTGATCTTATCCCTTCGGGATATGATCTTATTCCTTCTAAGGGGGGATCTTGGTGCGCCTTGACCAGGGGTGTGGGGCCTTGCCCCCACTACCCACGTCCATGTGGGTCCCCCCATGCAGGTGGGCCCCACTCCGGAACCTTCTAGAACCTTCCCGGTACAATACCGAAAAATCCCGAACATTTTCCGGTGGCCAAAATAGGACTTCCCATATATAAATCTTTACCTCCGGACCATTCCGGAACTCCTCGTGACGTCCGGGATCTCATCCGGGACTCCGAACAACATTCGGTAACCACATACAAACTTCCTTTATAACCCTAGCGTCATCGAACCTTAAGTGTGTAGACCCTACGGGTTCGGGAGACATGTAGACATGACCGAGACGTTCTCCGGTCAATAACCAACAGCGGGATCTGGATACCCATGATGGCTCCCACATGTTCCACGATGATCTCATCGGATGAACCACGATGTCAAGGACTTAATCAATCCCGTATTCAATTCCCTTTGTCTATCGGTATGTTACTTGCCCGAGATTCGATCGTCGGTATCCAATACCTTGTTCAATCTCGTTACCGGCAAGTCACTTTACTCGTTCCGTAACACATCATCCCGTGATCAACTCCTTGGTCACATTGCGCATATGATGATGTCCTACCGAGTGGGCCCAGAGATACCTCTCCGTTTACACGGAGTGACAAATCCCAGTCTCGATCCGCATAAAACAATAGATACTTTCGGAGATACCTGTAGTGCACCTTTATAGTCACCCAGTTACGTTGTGACGTTTGATACACCCAAAGCACTCCTACGGTATCCAGGAGTTACACGCTCTCATGGTCGAAGGAAGAGATACTTGACATTGGCAAAGCTCTAGCAAATGAACTACACGATCTTTTGTGCTAGTCTTAGGATTGGTTCTTGTCCATCATATCATTCTCCTAATGATGTGATCCCGTTATCAACGACATCCAATGTCCATAGCCAGGAAACCATGACTATCTGTTGATCACAACGAGCTAGTCAACTAGAGGCTCACTAGGGACATATTGTGGTCTATGTATTCACACGTGTATTACGATTTCCGGATAATACAGTTATAGCATGAATAAAAGATAATTATCATGAACAAGGAAATATAATAATAATACTTTTATTATTGCCTCTAGGGCATATTTCCAACATTTTCCCAATTCAAGATAAGATTAGTTTCTTCACATCTCTGCAAAACTCGATCAAGGTTGCTTAAGCAATCATCAAAAGAAGATCCATAGATGGAAAAGTCGTTCATGAAAACCTCATAAGTCTTTTCACAAAAGTCAGAGAATATAGCCATCATGCATCTTTGGAAGGTAGCAGGTGCACTACATAAACCAAAAGGTATATGTCTATAAGCAAAAGTACCAAAAGGGCATGTAAAAGTAGTCTTTGATTGATCTTTGGCTGACACAGGTATTTGAGAGAAACCAGAATAACCATCTAGAAAGCAAAATTGTGTATGTTTGGACAATCTTTCTAGCATTTGATCGATAAAAGATAAGGGGTAATGATCCTTTTTAGTAGCCTTATTTAATTTGCGAAAATCAATTACCATCCTATAACCTGTAATAATTCTTTGAGGAATCAATTCATCTTTATCATTAGGAACAGCAGTAATACCTCCCTTCTTAGGGACACAATGGACAGGGCTTACCCATTGACTATCAGCAACGTGATAAATTATACCCGCCTCAAGGAGCTTTAGTATCTCCTTTCTTACCACTTCTTTCATTTTAGGATTCAACCGGCGTTGATGATTACGAACTGGTTTAGCATCTTCTTCCAAATTAATTTTATGTTGACATAGAGTGGGACTAATGCCCTTAAGATCATCAAGAGTATACCCAATAGCAACGCGGTGCTTCTTCAGAGTTTTCAATAATCTCTCTTCCTCATGCTCTGAAAGGTTAGCACTAATAATAACAGGATATATCTTTTTCTCATCAAGATAAGCATATTTAAGAGTATCAGGTAACGTTTAAGCTCAAACACGGGGTCACCCTTGGGTGGACGAGGATCCCCTAGGATTTCAACAGGTTAATTGTTTTTCAGAATAGGTTCCTGTTTAAAGAATACTTCATCTAATTCCCTTTTTTCATTCATAAACATATCATTTTCATGGTCTAGCAAGTATTGTTCTAAAGGATCACTAGGAGGTACGACAATATAAGCAAGACCAATAATTTCATCCTTACTAGGTAATTCTTCTTCACGGTGTTGTCTACTAAATTTAGAAAAATTAAATTCATGAGTCATATCATCTAAACCGATAGTAACAACATCTCTTTTGCAATCTATGGTAGCATTAATAGTATTTAAGAAGGGTCTACCAAATATAATGGGACAAAAGGTATCTTGTGGGGAACCAAGAACAAGAAAATCAGCAGGATATTTAGTTTTCCCACATAAGACTTCAACATCTCTAACAATTCCCATTGGTGAGATAGTATCTCTATTGGCAAGTTTAATTGTGACATCAATATCTTCCATCTCAGCAGGTGCAATATCATGCATAACTTCTTTGTATAAGGAATAATGTATTGCACTAGCACTAGCACCCATATCACATAAGCCATGATAATAATGATCTCCTATTTTAACAGAAATAACATGCATGCGTACCACATGTCTAGGTTTATCTTTATCACGGGGTTTAGCAATTCTAGCAGTTTCATCACAGAAATAAATAACATGCCCATCAATATTATCAGACAAGAGATCTTTAACGATAGCAATATTAGGTTCAATTTTAACTTGCTCAGGAGGTGTATATGTTTTAATATTGCTTTTACGAACCACAGTTGAAGCTTTAGCATGATCCTTTATCCTAATAGGAAAAGGTGGTTTCTCAACATAATAAGTAGGAACAATAGGATCATTATAAGTGATAGTCTTTTCTTCAACTTTAATAGGTGCACCTACTTTTACTTCTATGTGATGATGATATTTAAACCACTTCTCCTTGGGGAGATCAACATAGGCAGTAAAAGATTCACAGAAAAAAGCTACTATCTCAGAGTCAAGTCCATATTTAGTGCTAAATTTACGAAAAATATTGATATCCATAAAAGATTTAACACAATCAAAACTAGGTGTCATACCTGACTCCTTACCATTGTCGAGGTCCCAATCTTCAGAGTTGCATTTAATTCTTTCCAATAAATCCCATTTGAATTCAATAGTCTTCATCATAAAAGAGCCAACACAAGAAGTATCAAGCATGGTGCGATTGTTATCAGAAAGCCGAGCATAAATTTTTTGAATAATCATTTCTCTTGAGAGCTCATGATTGAGGCATGAATATAACATTGATTTAAGCCTCCCCCAAGTTTGAGTGATGCTTTCTCCTTCGCGAGGCCAAAAATTATATATATAATTGCGATCACGATGAACAAGATGCATAGAATAAAACTTCTGATGAAATTCCAATTTCAATCGTTTATAATTCCAAGACCCCATATCATCACATAGCCTATACCATGTCGATGCATCTCCCCTCAAAGATAAAGGGAAGTCCTTCTTCTTAACAACATCTCCGGATACACCTGCAAGCTTAAATAATCCACAAACTTCATCCACATATATCAGATGTTCATCAGGATGTTCTGTTCCATCTCTAAAAAAGGATTAGCTAGCAGTTTTTCTATCATACCCGAAGGAACTTCAAAGCAAGCATTTTCATTTTCATTTTTATTTTCAGTAGGTTCAGTAGGTTGAGGAGCAATTCTTTACTCTACTGGTCGGGGTGAAGATACCCCGAACAAGCCCCTCAGAGGATTACTTTCTATGGTAATAAGTGACAGTAAATTTCAGCACACTATATAAATTTTTCCTTATCAAATTCCACCTACCAAAGGCGCTTCACTCCCCGGCAACGGCGCCAGAAAAGAGTCTTGATGACCCACAAGTATAGGGGATCTATCGTAGTCCTTTCGATAAGTAAGAGTGTCGAACCCAACGAGGAGCAGAAGGAAATGATAAGCAGTTTCCAGCAAGATATTCTCTGCAAGTACTGAAATAAGTGGTAACAGATAGTTTTGTGATAAGATAATTTGTAACGAGCAACAAGTAACAAAAGTAAATAAGGTGTAGCAAGGTGGCCCAATCCTTTTTGTAGCAAAGAACAAGTCTGGACAAACTCTTATATGATGTAAAGTGCTCCCAGGGACACATCGGAATATCGTCAAGCTAGTTTTCATCACGTTCATATGATTCGCGTTCGGTACTTTGATAATTTGGTATATGGGTGGACCGGTGCTTGGGTACTGCTCTTACTTGGACAAGCATCCCACTTATGCTTAACCTCTATTGTAAGCATGCGCAACTACAATAGAAGTATTAAGGTAAACCTAACCATAGCATGAAACATATGGATCCAAATCAGCCCCTTACGAAGCAACGCATAAACTAGGGTTTAAGCTTCTGTCACTCTAGCAACCCATCATCTACTTATTACTTCTCGATGCCTTCCTCTAGGCCCAAATAATGGTGAAGTGTCATGTAGTCGATGTTCACATAACACCACTAGAGGAGAGACAACATACATCTCATCAAAATATCAAACGAATACCAAATTCGCATGACTACTAATAGCAAGACTTCTCCCATGTCCTCAGGAATAAAAGTAACTACTCACAAAGCATAAACATGTTCATAATCAGAGGGGTATTAATATGCATATAGGATCTGAACATATGATCTTCCACCAATTAAACCAACTAGCATCAACTATAAGGAGTAATGAACACTACTAGCAACCTACTAGCACCAATCCCGGACTTGGAGATAAGAATTGGATACAAGAGATGAACTAGGGTTTTGAGATGAGATGGTGCTGATGAAGATGTTGATGAAGATTGCCCTCTCCCGATAAGAGGAGCGTTGGTGATGACGATGGCGATGATTTTCCCCTCCGGGAGGGAAGTTTCCCCGGCAGAACAGCTCCGCCAGAGCCCTAGATTGGTTCCGCCAAGATTCCGCCTCGTTGCGGCGGAGTTTTGTCCGAGAAGATGGCTTATGATTTTTTTCCATCGAAAGACTCCATATAGCAGAAAATGGCCACCGGAGGGCCACCAGGGGGCCCACGAGGTAGGGGGCGTGCCCAGGGGGTAGGGCGCGCCCCCACCCTCGTGGGCAGGATGTGGCCCCCCTGGTGAAGTTCTTGCTCTCAGTATTTTTTATATATTTGGAAGACGTCTTCCGTGGAGTTTTAGGACTTTTGGAGCTGTGCAGAATAGGTCTCTAATATTTGCTCCTTTTCCATCCCAGAATCCCAGCTGCCGGCATTCTTTCTTTTTATGTAAACCTTGTAAAATAAGAAAGAATAGGCATAAGTATTGTGACATAATGTGTAATAACAGCCCATAATGCAATAAATATTGATATAAAAGCATGATGCAAAATGGACGTATCACCACCTCCCGCGCCACGCCGCGCCCCGCGCGCGCCCACGCCCCGCCCCCGCTCGCGCCCGCCCTCGCCTCTCCCGCGCCTGCCTCGCCGCCGGCCGCGCCTCGCCCGCGCCTGCCTCGGCTCGCCCCGCCCTCGCTCGCGCCTGCCTCGCCGCGCCTCGCCCGCCCCGCCGCCGCTGCGCCTGCTCCCGCGCCCCGCCTGCATGTACGCATGAATCCATGGCCGTGGAAAAAGAGAAAAAGGAGGAGTAAGGAAATGGGTGGGCAGATGGGCCCTTTTTTATTTCTATGACAGGCGGACCACACAACACATGCAAGCGGATCGAGGCGGACGAGGAGTGGCCAGAGAGTGCCCGTTTGTGTCCGCTTTTGCCTCAATACGAGACCAATTTTGATCCAAAGATAGAGTGAAACGGACACGAAACGAACGAAAAAGTAAAATAGGTCTACCGCTGGGCCGCCCTATTTATCCGTTCTAACCTAAACAGATAAGACGAGACAGGATAGGGTCCCGCCTTACAAATTGGGGAACAGATAAAAAAACCTAGAGCCAAGCGGTAAAACAAGACCTTCCTGCTCCTCCTCCCCTCACCCGGCGGCGGCTCCCCACCCCTGCCTGCGCACCGCCTCTTCCTCCTTCTGACAGCGGCAGCGGTGAGCATGAGAGCAGCGGAAGCGGCTGGACACCATAAGCTGGCCGAGGTGGTCTACGTCGAGGAACGGCCGCGCCCGACGCCGTCCTCCAACCCGTACTTCCCAACCCGATGCATGCCCAAGGATTCCGGCGCACCTCGAAGGAAGGACCAAGGCCTGAGACGACTTGTCTTGTCCTCTTCTTCCTCTAACATCTCCCTGCCGGCTGCTGCTTATTAGGGAGGGAGGGAGGGAGGGGAAAAGATAGATGGCGGCGGCGGCTGGACCTGGCTGAGTTGTTTGGGGAGCTGCGCACACGTCGAGCGACGGCGAGCGCATCCGACGCCGACACACCGAGGTGAGATTCACCCGTTCCTTCTCTCCCCATGCGGCCTCCTCCGCTCGGCCCCGATTCATCGGCGCGTTCAGACACCCTTCCCTCTTTTCTTCTACCCAGCTAACAAGGCTTCTCCCCTCTTTTTCCTAAAAGCAAAAAGAACTAGGAAAGGATGACTAGAAATTATTGCAATCGTTGTTGCAAATATGTCACATTACGAGTTCTGGTTGATCTTTGTTGGTTAAAGTATGTGTTGTTGTGACCTTCAGGATATTTTTTATTTTATTACTGCATAACAAGGATATTAAATATTTATTTATGAACCAGAGTCCTCATCTCCCTATCTGTGTCCCTCAATTTTCTATTGGCCAAAACAAAAGACGCAATCTATCGTTGAAAGACCAACTTGTCCGCAAAATACTTTGCAAACTGCGGCACGTTGAGGTACATCCTTGTATTTTCTTGCTGATTTTCCGATGCGAGAAGCGCAGGAGCACTGTCAGTTGCTCACTGATGTACTCCCTCCGTTCCCAAATATAACTCTTTCTAGAGATTTCACCAAGTGACTACATACAGAGCAAAATAAATGAATCTACACTCTAAAATATGTCTACATACATCCGTATATTGTATTCCATTTGAAATGTCTAAAATGACTTATATTTAGGAACGGAGGAAGTATATAATAATCATTGGTTATCGTTTTTATTCAGCAAGGAGGTCTGTGCGAGTTAGAGGCTATATGAGACAAGGGCTTGCTCCTATTAAATGGAAGGGCCATAATTATTAGTCCAAGTGATATTGAAGTTACATTTGAGAATTTTCCCTACTACCTTAGGTGATGCTTTGACTTAATGTTCCTTTGATTTGCTTGACGTCTTATGCTGTGTTTTAGCTTCTTTGTATGCTTGACTAATGTTCTGTCACGTATTTATACCTTTATATATTTATTGATGTCCATTTATGCAGCGAGAATACGAAGGATGTGCTCCTATCATGTTCATTCTTACATTTGGAAAAGAAGGGATTCATTGAGCAGTTCTCCGAAATTTCTTCAATAAACCAGCGAATTTATCATCTGGTCCATCAGGTAAATTATTTTTTGTCATTGCATATTGTCTCTGTTGAATGAAATTTGTGTCCCTGAGCCATGTCAGCTTATATGCTTTTTGTGAACACCATTACTTTACTTTACTTTACTTTACGAAGCCTTTTATCCCAAACAAGTTGGGGTAGGCTAGATATGAAACCCTTTCACGAGGACTTCCCAGGAGGTCACCCATCCTAGTACTACTCTCGCCCAAATGGGTTTCATACCCAAAAGACTGGCTAGTTTTTACGTTGGCTCGCCAAGCCTATCACAACCCTTAGATATGAAACCCTTTCACGAGGACTTCCTAGGAGGTCACCCATCCTAGTACTATTCTCGCTCAAATGGGTTTCATACCTATGGGACTGGCTAGTTTTTACGTTGGCTCGCCAAGCCTATCACAACCCTCTTCCTTTACCCGGGCTTGGGACCGGCTATGCCTAGAAGACATAGGCGGAGTTTTTGTGAATTTGTGAACACCATTACTTATAATTATCCATCTCATTATGTATCAGGTTCTGAGATTTATTAGGAAACATTGATGAAGGCACTTGCCAAACATTTTGGTGCTATACTACTTGTTGATTTGTTGCTGTTGCCGGACGTACTGAGAACTTCATGAATACCTTAAATAGTGATATTTCTGTGTGGATTTTGTTTGAAACAAAATTGTATATGGCTGTCCATGCACACACGATATTCAATTTTTATATAGTGTAGAAGTGGTGTGGAAGTTAAAGCATCCGTGACTGCATGTGGATATATTTTGTCAACCCATGTAACATTGCCTTTAAACATGATTTAGGATTTTCATTATGTGCAACTCTGCCCAGATTGAGTACTAGGTTGTTTGTTTCGTGCCTAGGTGAGGTCATTATGGCGGTACTGAAAAGTGATGCTCTAATGTTCATCTGTGTTATGGAGTTGGTTCTTTTGAAGTTAAAGTAGTTGTGTGTTCGTATGATGCTCTTCTCAGGTTTTAAGCCTAGGTGAAGGCATAACATGTGGTAATCTATGTTCTTTTCGATCCGCCTGCGTCTGATTTTTTACCTCTTCTAGGTTGTTTTGCGTACTGTGGTTGCCCTCTATTCCACATGGTCTATGAGTTGCAAGGATTTAGGGTCTAGGAACTGACATCTTTTGTTTCTGTTGCTGATTAGAGCTTTGGTTAAGGTGCATTCTTTTTTAGTGTAGCCAGCATTCTGTTGTTGCTCCTGTGATAAATTGTTAGTTAGACTTGTGCTTAACTTGCGATTCTTACAGAGATGTACTTTCAGCGAGAAGAAAAGGCCATATTTTTTGCTAGCAAGGATGTCGATCTTGCAGCTTTCTGCGCATAGTTTCATTCTTATCTTATATACTTTATTTATAGCATATAAATACAGGAATATAGCCGTCCTATGTTAGAGTATGAATTAGAATCCAAATCAGCAATTGTAAAAATGAACAATAACTTCTATTTCGTCATATATGCAATGTCCCCAATTTTATTGTTTTTCCTTTTTGGTTCTATAGGATTGCAATCTATACTTTCTTTGCCTTACGCTGAATCTGATGTTATTCATGCATCTGATGCCACTCAGATTTTAGGAATTTTAGGATGGATGGCAAGTTTCCCATGTTGGATGTTTCCTTACTTTCTCAAATCTTTGTGATAACATAGGTGATTCTGTTTCAACCTCAGCACTTGCCTTTCTGTGTTTTAGTTTCAAAAATACACTATTTGAGGCTAGATGACCATTAATCACTTCATTTCATGTGGACAGAGGACTAATATTATTGTTCCAAGAAGAGAAGCAACCACATCAGTGTGTAGTAGTCGGTATCAGTGTTTTCTCATTCCGATGATTCTGAAGCGAGATGATTACTTTATTCCCCCATTTCTGTGTCCATAGTCATACCTCAATGAGTTTCTCTATTTCCTATAGCTCTACTACTATTTCCATTGGAACGTGTCTCTCAGTTATCCTTTATATTGTTAGAGTTATGTCGAATATAGTGTACAATGTAGGTTACAGTTGGACTTGTAGTTGTATCGTGTTTAGATAGGATATGGAGTCGTGTCCTAGTAGGACACTTGTATCCTAGGCCTCTCATATATAGCGGGGATAGACACACGTTGTAACCTATGTCAACATAATAGCACCGGAACGCAGGGGAAGCCGGCGGCATGTGCCGGTGTCCAGGGCGACCGGGTGCGATATTGTAGCGGTGTCATGGGAAGGAGCGCCCATAGTCAAGCCCCGCGGATGTAGCCATATCGGTGAACCTCGTTAGCAAATCTCGGTGTCGTGCTCGTGTGATTGTTTGGTCCTCATGATCTAGGTATGCCTCGGATTTATTCTAACAAGTGGTATCATGAGCTAGGTTGTGAGGTGACTGTCTGGTTGATCTAGATGAGGTGGAGATACCGCGGAAGGATCAGGCGTCGGCGATGCAATCGGAAAATACGTGCGGCAATGCAATTGCATGGAGCAGCGTCGAGTTGGATTCGGAGTCGGCGAGATTGAAAGATGACTTGTAGGCTGCAGCAGTAGCACGTGCAGCAACGCAGCAGTTTGGGCAAGGTACGGTCCAGCACGGAGGCGAGCCAGCGGAGCCCAACACGGGCGCGCGTACGTGTCTGGAGGCAGCGGCAGGTTTGGCGGTTCTCTGGGTTCAATCGGAAACAGCAAGTGTCTGGAGGCAGCGGCAGGTTTGGCGGTTCTCTGGGTGCAATCAGAAACAGCAAGTCACGGGATATGTTACGAGAAAAAAAGAGGAGACCAAGTCTCCACGTATGACACGGAAGATAGGCATGCAAATCAACTGGAGAATTAGAAAAATCGCAAGAGATAATCCGTTGGAAAGCAGAAGGTCATGGCAATGCAAAGCTAGCATTGGAAGTTTTGTGTAAAGGAGCCGATCCACCACGTGAAGGCCAAAGATTTTAATTCTCTTGGTTTTGCTATAGTAGCATGTCGAGGTTCGTCCGTGTGCTTGGGGCATCGCGTGGAAAGCTTAGATAATTTTTCACAGGGTCAGCCGTACAAAGAACCATGATGCCAATGGGTACCAGGTTTGAGGTGGAGAAGTTCACTGAACTGAAAACCTTGGGTTATGGCAGACAAGGGTGAAAGATTTGTTAGCACAATGAGGTGGAGAAGTCATGTCAATGGGTACTAGGTTTGAGGTGGAGAAGTTCACTGAACTGAAAACCTTGGGTTATGGTAGACAAGGGTGAAAGATTTGTTAGCACAATGAGGATGCTTGAAGGCGTTGCGGGAAGTCATGTCAGCTAAGATGGAATTATCATGTGATGGATGAAAATTCACGGAAGACGATTTGGGAGCCTTTAGCGTGTCGTTGCAGTCGGACAAGTTCGGCTGGGTTGGACTAGATGGTCTGATGGATCGACGCAAGTCGGTTGGTACAGAAGACGGTGGTGGGATCGGCGACGACGACATAGGAGCGTGATGCTGATGGTGACCGACTTCTGGGGCGTGGAAACACGTGGCGCAGGCTCGAGTGCTTGTGTGGCTTCAACAAGGCTATGGCGTGGAGTTGATTCAAGACAGTGCACATGAGATCTTAGAGTCGACGGGGTGCGGGGTGGCACATACAACCACCATGGAGTCTCGTTGAAGGTGGAGCTGGATTGAGAGGCTACGGCGTAAGTGCACAGGGAGTCGAAGCCTATTCAGCTGGAGAAAAGCGAGTGACACGTAATTCGGACTGGAGCCCAGTGGTTTGATGGAAGCGTGAAACTCGTCATCGGTCGGTGATGACCGATGGTACTCTGCAGTGGGGGTTGAGTGGTGTGGGTTCGTGACCCTTGAGACTCGATCAGGACAGCGGAGGCTCGACGCGGTAATAGCGGCAAGGCGTGCGGCGCGCATGGAACATGGAGACGGGCCAGGGCTCTGGTGGTCATACATATGGTGAGACAACTGCGAATTTGACTCGGGATGACTACAAGCAACGGTGAAATTCCTTCAAGTTTCAGACAAACGGTCAAGAAAGGAGCAGTGATGTTGAGTTCAGGTAACTCTTACGTGTGACACCCAATATGTGAGTTGTTCACTTTCACGCAGGTCCATGATTAGTGTGTGATGGTGTTGGACGGATACTCTGGAAGTTGGGAGTACAGACTAGAGTAAAGAGGAACTTAATTTTGCTCGAGTGTTGACTATGGTCAAGAAAAGAAGGGACTACAAGTTGCAGGTGGAGTCATATGGAGTCTTTGGAGTAACAGCGGTACTCATGGGATAAGCTCAAGTCCAATGTACATGGAAGTTTGACGCATGGACGAATTCAAGGTGGTGGAGAATATTCGCCATTGTATCGAATATAGTGTACAATGTAGGTTACAGTTGGACTTGTAGTTGTATTGTGTTTAGATAGGATATGGAATCGTGTCCTAGTAGGACACTTGTATCCTAGGCCTCTCATATATAGCGGGGATAGACACATGTTGTAACCTATGCCAACATAATAGCACCGGAACGCAGGGGAAGCCGGCGGCATGTGCCGATGTCCAGGGCGACCGGGTGCGGTATTGTAGCGGTGTCATGGGGAGGAGCGCCCATAGTCAGGCCCCAGGGATGTAGCCATATCGGTGAACCTCGTTAACAAATCTTGGTGTCGTGCTCGTGTGATTGTTTGGTTCTCGGATGATTTAGGTATGTCGCGGATTTATTCTAATATATATAATATCATGATCAAAGGCAAGAATGAAACATATGCTTGAATTATGGTGTTAGTCTTAAGAAAAATATGTGAATGGAATAAGAACTGTATATAGTTGTTGATACAGTTTCTTGCGATTTAAATGACAGCTGCCTCATGTTTGTATGGAACAAGAGTTACCTACTTCTCATGAATTAATATATCATCATTTTAGTAGTTCTCTTGAATTAATGGAACAAATAGATTGGAAAGGCATGTATCAATAATGAATGACATTGCTTGGAATCTTTTAGTATATATGTAGAAATATAGCAAATGTATATATAATGTAATCCTAATTTACATAACTTCTCTTCAAGTCCTATCTGGATTTGAAGTTATGAAGAACCCCATGTTTGTTCAGATATGCACACATTTTTGTCACCCAGAGTCTTTGCATTTAGGTTATATTATTGATTCAGGTTTAGTTGTTTAGATCAAAACTATAATATTGCGTGTAGATTGACAAATTATTTGTCACTTTGTGGACTCCGTTTTGTTCATCGGAAAGTTTTTTTCCAGTGCCCCAAGAACTTGGCTTTGATTTTCTTCCAAAAATGAATTGAAATTACTACGATTCATGCAAATTACTTGACAAAGTAAAATGTTTTCTGCATAATGGATAGATGTACTATATCTGGATAGTGGATAAATGTACCGATCATAGATTCCTATACAGATCTGAGGAAAGTATTCTCATTTATTTAGCATGCACCTGCAATCAGTCAGATATAGGTTACGTTTTTCTGTTATCCAAAAAAACACATTATATTGCCTTTGTTTTTACATAAAGATGTAGATGTTGAGAAGTATATTATTTTGAGTTATTTTGAGTCGGTCTATTCTGTAACTTCGGGTTCTTTTGTTTGTGTGGATACATTTGTAAAGAAGTGACATGGCTTAGTAACCCATATTAAATTTTTCCATTGTATAGGGAATAAAGGTGAGAGAGCAAATGAGTTTCTGAAGTCAGATGAGATTATATAGCAGGTTGACTCTTTGTAGTGCTGGTTCAGATGTAGGTCAGGTTACATGTTAGCCAAAAAAACACATTATATTGCCTTTGTTTTTTACATCGAGGTGTAAATGTTGAGAAGTATATTATTCTGATTGATAATAGTTTAAGGAGCATTACAAAGGATCGCTACAAAGAATTTGAAGGATTCAAGGAAATGTTTTCTCAGTCTTATCCATCACATAACTTTGGGTTCTATCATTTGTGTGGCACATACATTTGTAAAGAAGTGAACTGTATTTGCAACTCTAAATTTTAATCAATGCAAATCGACAACTAAGTTGCCTGTTCTCTCATGTAACTTTGTAAGGCATGTATATTGTGTTATTGCTAAATTGATCTTATATCTGCCTTATCCACGTGTTCACTGTTTAATATGTATTTGATTGTAATGGCCGATAAAGAACTTGGTGGATTTTTAATTTATGTGGGGACAATATACCTTTGTCTTTAAATATGATTTTTTATATGTGGCATGCCATGCACTTATATAGGATAATCAAGTGACTTTTCTATTAACTTATTTGGAATGACTTTTCCCGATTTTGTGCTTTCTTTGAACCTTTAAATTTCCTGGTTACCACCAATACCAAACTTTGTAATCTTTTAAAAGAGTGTAACTTCCATAATAAAATATGAAACGTTGATATTTTGTGAAGGCCTCTGCATTTTAGCTATGGCGATGACCTTTGTAGTCACTAGATGACCAGTTGCGCCAAATGGCGCAAAGACCCATTTAAAACCATGTTTGTGTTGAAAATGTTTGCATTTTTTCAATAACCGTATATTTGAGTACATTTGGTAAGAACTTATACCCCTTATATATAAAGGAAATTAAATGCAAATATTGTCTTGAGGTAATAATGCCACAAATTAGATCATCGGTAGGCCAAGATAGTTGAGTCTACAATTAGGAACTCCGAGTAGTTGTAAACTTGCATTGAAGAAAAGTAAACACAAATAAATGTACTTAATACATGAACTCGTGAACATTGTGTACATGAGAAGTTAATATAAATAGTGGTCAATTACATCATATAATTTGGTTCTATACTTTTTTGTGTGTATATATCCTGAATGCCACCCCTTTGTGATCAATTCTTTGTCCTTCGAATCAAATGGCACAGCTACTGCCCCTTGTGGAAAAAAAGGATTCTGTAATACTCATAAATGTAAAAGGAAAATATCATGTGATGCATCTCAACCTGCGCAAAACAATGTAAAAACCATACATGCTATCTACATATTCTCATTGTCTAGCAAAGCATAAGTAGCTGAAGGACCATGTACAAAAGAATTGACAATTAGCAAGAAAGAAGCATGCCATCAGTTGTCTAGACAACCATAAAACAATAAGTGGCAAAAGGCTCATCAGAATTAGCATTTGCCATCGAGTTTATGAGCTAAAGTTGAGCATTCACCGGTCGATAAAACATATTAAGCATCA
Source organism: Triticum aestivum (assembly GCF_018294505.1). Classification (NCBI taxonomy): domain Eukaryota; kingdom Viridiplantae; phylum Streptophyta; class Magnoliopsida; order Poales; family Poaceae; genus Triticum; species Triticum aestivum. The sequence continues at coordinate 221,025,698 of NC_057797.1, forward strand.
ACTATAAAACAAACTTTATTTTCCTAATAAGACAACATAGATATGAAATGGTCAAACTCTATTTTGCCATCCAGTTTATGAGCTAAAGTGGAAAGCTATGGTCACAAATGCATAAATAAGCAATATAGAAAATTAGTTAAACAGATTCTGTTTTTTCCCTTGAAATACCTGAAGGAGCCCGCTAATTCCATGCGTGCTTTGAAAAAAAGTACAATGTATTACTTCTTTTAGTCGTGGGCAAACACATTTTGCCTTATAACTTTTGATAATAAGATATACATAGTCTTGAAAAGGATGTGTATTTTGAAGTAATTTTCCGTGTGAGCAAGAATGCATGGTAAAAATTTATGGCCTTGCATATAAAAAAAGAAACAGAGAAGGAAATGCAATCAAAAAAGGAAAAAAAAATACAATGGAGCATAATAGAACCCTTGGAAGCATCTCAGGGGGAAGTAATAGGCCTGAGAAAGCAATAGAAGACCAGCGTGCAGCGTAGCCTGCTCATAGGCGTGCATAAAACCACATTGCACCGCGTTCCATGAGAAAGCCCTTAGTGGCACCCCCTCTAGGGCGGTGTGAAGACACTATCAAAGCCCGCTATCTTGCTCCTTCCATATGCTCTAGATGACCAGAGAGATAAAAGTGTTCCTAGTTTTTTTTTGCTCACCCTGCATTCTTGACCAAGCATCCTGCCACCAGGCCTGGAGAGCAAGATTAGTAGGAGTGACCTCGTTTTAGAATCATTATAAAAAAACCTAAAGGCCGTAAATAGAAAAGAACACACAAAATTCTTGAGTATTCATCAAGGCATCTATATGTAAATCTGGAAGAGACAAAAATCAAAGACATCACAACATAAAACAGGATAGAGAAATTCATTCAGATCACATGGACACGCTGGCTGCGTGTATGAATCAAATGTATACAGAAATGAGACCGAGAGGCCAACTTGTTGCTATTTCAATGCACACAAAGCCGTATCTTGTATGAATCTACAAAATAGCCACACTTTATGAATAAGACGGAGCACAATTCTAAAACATTATTCGATGGAAGCTTTGATTGCAAAACGAACAAAACGGTTATATCTTAGTGTTGTTTGAGGTTTCATAATTTGAGAAGAAAAACATTGTCTTTAACCAACATACAACAATGTAACCATCTATCATGGAATGAAAAATATGTAGGGGGGGTTCCTCTTGTAGTGCTTGTTCTGGCCAAAGATGAGCGAACACATTGCTGTATGAACCGTGGACACACATTGTAGCTGGCCTGGTTGCACTCGTCCAACTTGACAGCATGCCTCGAGTGCTCGCTCAGGGTGCCCCTACTGGTCTGGTTTCGGACACAGCTCAGGATGAATATGCCAAGCAGGTAGCACGGCTGCCAAGGCTCATCAGAGCCGGGTCTTGAACACGAAGGGCCGGTTGACCCAGCCCTGCCAGGTCTTGAATGCCTACAGCAACAAAGGTGAATATCAGTTTCATCAACGCATTGCACATGTTTTTGTTTATTTGAACTTGGTTGATGGTCTACCCAAAAACGGAAAGCAAATAGTGAGCCGTATGAAGCATGGGTAAGGAACTTCACAAAAGAAGCTAGCTGACTGCAGAAATCAACCTTTTCTTTTCCCTGCCGATAAAAATATTGTTCTATTCAGATATCTGTAAAGATGATCGTGTTAAGGGGAATATTGTCATCATTGGACTTCCTAACGTTAGCATAAAAAAATATGCAACTAACAAAACTCATGCGGTGTACACAGAACGGCAATGCTGGTACAACTTGTTCATCTACTCTAGTAAATATCATTGTAAGAACCAGTTTCCAAGTATTACTAATTTAACAATTGGTGGTCAGGTAGCCACAAAAGCGCAGAACATAACTGAAGAGTAAAAAGTAGCAGACAATGTGGGTCGTAGCAAGAAAAATATCACATGGGTCGCAGAGGAGGATGGGGTTACCAGAGTTGGAGGTCGGAGACACCGCCATTGCGAGGTAGAGGAGGCTGGTGGCAAGGTGGAGGCAGGGTACCATACTGCTGCACCGCCGCTGCTGATGTGTCGTCGCCGCCACTGTAGCAATTCCCATTCTGAGAAATTCACACCGGCAGGCCTTTGCTGTTGCTCTGCCTATTCACTACAGAGGATTATATGCTTATCTTCTGTACAAATAAGTATCTAACATTGGAATTGCATGCTAAGCCAGAGGAAGACATTGAGACGTGCGAATTCATCATCGAAATCATTGAAACCAAAAATGAACATGGTAACAAAGAGCCGTCAATGCCTCCTTTAACTTCAGATTTTGCTCACCACTTGTACCATGGCGGAACATAACAGAATAAATAGGACAATTGTTTGTACAACCGTACTTCTAGTTCTTTTGTTTAGGTATTGTTCCAGCTCAAGCAGATTGGGATACAACTATTCTAGCCTTTTGTACATAGCACTTGAGAACCAGTCTGTGTGATGTCTAGAGCCAATTATCATAGGTTCAGTAAAAAAAGGAATTTAACTACCTTCTCAACTCTTAAGAAAGGCCCCATAAGCAATAGCATAATCAACAATCATCAATTGGATTTCTGTTGTTAGATGCACCTGCATGACCACAAATGCAACACATGACTAATTTAAAGTTTAGGCCAAACCATTGAGCATACCTATGGTCACAGTGAGAACTGAGATCTTGAGGTACATCATGTGCGCGTACACCGGCATGCGCACACTGGCCAGTGCATATCCTATGGCAAACCCACCACCCTACAAAGTTAACATGGTGAGTTGCTCCACATTCATTCTTCATTCAGTCTGAAAGTTTTTAAAACCTATTTATGTGGTGCGTATACTGATTTGTGCTGAGAGTACTTGTTGATACATCAAATTGGCAGGAATCAAAATATGAAAATACTTAAAAAAAGAGACATCCATTTATGCAGATCACTAATATATGAAATTTAATTATGAAATGATCGTAAGATTACCTCGGGTGAAGAATAACTTATTATGCACCCTGGATGATGAATAGTAACACTATATATATATATATATATATATATATATATGTATGTATATATATATATATATATGTATGCATATATATATATATATATATATATATATATATATATATATATATATATATATATATATATATAGACACACACACACACACACAAAATAGCTTGTTTCTCTAGAAGAGATGAAGTTGATCTTTGGTCTAAAACCGAAAAAGTTCACCTTGGTTATATTCTAGAATAACACATGATTATATAATGCCTTGAGTTGTACCATTGCAAATATGGGATATCTATCACAGAAGGGAATGCAACGGGTAACTACAGGCTAATCAGAACATTATGTCACAGCGAAAAGACATGCATATTATTGGGGTTCTGTTTCGTTTGGCAATCTCATAAAATAATTTGGTAAGATTTACCCATAAACATTAACTGGGCAGCGAAAACAAAAGTAAGAAATGCTCCTTCCGTGCCAGATTAGCTTATTGTCATAGTGTTACTCAATAGACATGAAATACAAAAAGTGCGCAGTACGACTGAATTTATTCCTAAAAGTATCTTGCCATGAACAACTGAGTATTGCCTAAAAATGAATGAATCAATCCGAGTGACAATATGATTAATACCAGAAGCATTCTATGAAATGACCAAACAGCAGCTATTAATAATTAATCTGAAATCATCATGAGAAGACTCTATAGTAGAAATTACTATTTTGAAGGTTATTATTGTGCAACCCAAAATTTCTGCAATGAAATGGGGGAAGCAACTTTTTACTGAAAAAATGAGCCTATCTGAACAAATCTGAGCATCACAAAATTATTATAAGCAGATTTATAGCATCATTTCCATATACGACATATCCACAATCAGATTGGTTGCATATCCTGTCGAAATTTATCCACACACACGTACATTGACACCGCCATGGGAGGGCTCCTCCGCCTAGCGCCGCGTGCTGGCCCGCCTGCGCGTCGGGGAATCGTCGGATCCGCCCGGATCCAGGCGCAACGAGGGTCACCGGAGGAGCGGCCAGGCGAGCTCGGGACGGGCCTCCATGGCGGCCTCCTGGCGGCGGGGTTCGTCTGCGGGGGAGAGAGATGGGTGAGGGAGTAGGGGAGGAGAGGAGAGAGGGCGGTGGCGCAGGGGCTCACCATAGCCGCAGGTGTCCACGGCGGCCACCGCCGCCGTTGCCTCCCTTTGCCCTCGAGTGGAGCGCTGCCGCCTGCGCGCACCGGCTGGCCTGCACCTGATCCAGAGGGGAGGAGGGTGCGTGGTGGAGCAGTAGAGGGTGGGTGGTGGCAGCTAGGGTTGAGAGGGAGGAGACGGGAGAGAGGAGAGGGGAGGAGGCAATGGCGGAGGCAAGAGGAGGGGAAAGAGTCCCGAGCGCCCCATCTCCGCGCTGCTACAGTAATTCACGCGCAAAAAGCAAAAAGGAGACGTGGCCACGGCCGCTAGTTGGGCGCAGGGGCTCATCCTTTATATGATCAATATGCATAGGTAGTTGAAAATCGTTGGTTTTCTTTCTAATCTTCTCTGCTACTTAGGAAGTATTCTTCTTTGGTTTTCCCTGAGTCTACCTTGGTATTGTTTCTAATTTTACCAACAATGGGAAACATTTTCAAATCACATTAGGTTTAATTATTCAAAAGGCTCTCAGTATTGCCAAGTTGTCACACATTTATTTAGCTAATTAATAAAGGAGTAATGATAATACATGCATACACCCACACATATCGATTTTCAAAACGATCATAGTTTAAAATGGGACCCTACATCTAAGTGGTTGCTAAAACCTATTTTTACCGAGAAAGACATCTATACTATTAAGATAAGCCGTGTATATTCATATCATTATACACAATATTTCAGCGTGTTTCCAATTAGAGAGGATCAAATCATGGATTTTTTTTTCATCACGGACATGGCTTTAGCGTGCCTCTGCGCCATTTTGCGCAACGAGTCCACTAGTGCTCTTAAAAGGAAGAAGCGATCGGAACTGAGTGGAGTGGTATCGACATATACCTCCCTGTCACAATGATAGCATATAAGATGTCCTCTCAACCGAAGGCTAATAGTTCCATTATGCACTCAAACTATCCACCCGTGGGCCGTTGGATCCATGGTCCAACAGCTGGGAGCTCCCAGGCAGGAAAGATCCCCTGACACTAGATATTTCCCATGAACAATTGTTAAATACCATTGCACATGAACAAAGGATATTGAAACCATTTAGGTTATCCTCTCAACTTCTATAGAAGACACAGTAGTTCATCATCACAACTTATATAAAAGATTCAATTGGTGGTGATTCAGTGTGTCATCCATTAAATGATACAATTGGTGAGTGTGTGTCTATCATTCATCATTTCTGACCATTCAATATAATTCATCATTTCTAATCATTCAATACAACTAACGCCCATGAGGTAAGCTATGACTTTTTTTACAAAGACCCCACCACTGTACTCCGTATTTACCAAAAAAAAGTAAGTCTCTCTGGACCATTAGAGGAATAAACTTTGGGTGAAACCTAATATAGTTTGAATGATATATGTACCAAGACTGAAGTGTGTTTTTTCAAGTTTGTGAACATATATTAGTCTATTTTGGATCCGTTGCAACCCATAAGCACTTTTGCTAGTAACTCTATGTACACACAACTGGATATTTTATTGTATATTTAAGTACCAGAACATGCTGATTTAAGGGGTAAAAAAGTAGCAGAACATGCTTCCTTCTTTTCTTTTCTAGGGTACAATATACATGGTTTTATTCTCTGATGGATAACAAAAATTCCTCCCTTAAGAACAGCAAAAAGGGAGAGCATGTTACACTTAAGTCCAGAGTCCCCAAGCATAAAACGGACCATCTTCAGCTGCTTTCGTTTTGTCAGTTTGACCCGCATCTGACATCAGCTACAACATGTCGAATGTGCGGCCCATACCATTTGACTCGTTCGACATGCTCCAGAGAGACTTTCCAAGACAGTCCTGAGACACAGACAACAGCCCATGGCGTGTAAGGACAAGAGTTATGTGTTTCGACAGGAATAACAAATGCTTGCTAGCTGAAAACTAAAGACACTGTACCATGAGCTGTCGCAATGCTACTGATAGATTCGACAACATTGTCCAACCAGCGCGCCTCGTCTGAGTCGTTGACGTTCCCATGTATATGTAATACGCCTCCGCCAACCCTAGTACATGTAGAGAACATAATAGAATCAGGACTTAAGATATTCATTCTGCACTAACAAACTTGACAAAACTCTGTAGTATACATTTGCAGAAGAATGTAACCATACAGCCCATTCGCTGGCAAACCTGTCTATAACAGACTACACACTTGCGCGAAAGATGTGATGATGATGTAATTAATGGGGCATTCACTTCTCCCAATAGTTCACTCCAATAAAAAACAACACTACTTCTGATTGTAATAAAAGAGAACACTTCTGATATGTGGCACTGCCTTTACTCCAAAAAAAACCGAGCTCAGCCTTCCTTTTTTTGTCTAGGCACATTGAAAAAATATTCATGAAGGCATTTTTGTCGTGTAAAAACAATCTAGAAATAGATGTTATTATAGGTCACACCAAACTGCTAGACTCTATGAATTATTTTTTGCACCCGTAAGCTGTAATGTTGAAATGGCAAACAAGGTACCTCTCTCTGCTAGTTTTGCTCTACATTCTTTAGGCCTCATTCGATTTGGAGGATTTCCGTAGGAAAAACACAGGAATGAGGATTCCAGAGGAAAGTTTCCTATAGACGCATTCGGTTTGTAGGAAACGAGTACAGGAATTCCTCAGGAATACTATTCTTTTCCTGTGTTTTTGGAGGAAACTACACATCCCCCAAAGCTCATGTTTTGCATAGGAATGAGGCAATGCAATTTCTTACGATGGCAAGTGCCATCCTATCACATTCCCTATACTACTTCTAATTCCTGTGTTTTTGGAGGAAACTACACATCCACCCAAAGCTCATGTTTTGCATGGGAACGAGGCAATGCAATTCCTTACGATGGCAATTGGGAAATGCCATCCTATCACATTCATATACTACTTCTAATTTTGACGTTTTGGTTTCCTCCAAACTGAATGAACCCTTATTATCTAGTGCTTCGTGTTGTATTAATTTGCTGGATTAAAGGCATAATTACAGAGTTCTGCTTACGGTGGTGTATTTACTTTTGTGTTCCTGTTATCCATAATATAGATGGAATGATACATGTTATGATGCTTCTGCGCTCAGTCGTTTGTATCCACGATAGCTGTTGATGGCCCCATTGAACCAGGACAACACATACGCAGTAGTGCCGCATCATTGGGCATCTCAAGCGTATCCAGACTCTAAAGCAGATGGGCTGAGCGGGTCTGTGGGTCCAGTGAGAAGCAAAGTTAAGAAAAATAGTTTTCTTTTGATTTTAACATGCGGGGAGTGAAGGGGAGCCTTGGCACAGCGGTAAAGCTGTTGCCTTGTGACCATGAGGTCACGGGTTCGAGTCCTGGAAACAGCCTCTTACAGAAATGTACGGAAAGGTTGCGTACTGTAGACCCAAGGTGGTCGGACCCTTCCCTGGACCCTGCACAAGCGGGAGCTACGTGCACCGGGCTGCCCGTTTTTTAACATGCAGGGAGTCACATAATTTACAAATTTTATAAGGATCGTGGCAATAACAGCGATCTCCCTCTACGCCGACGACGTGATGCTCTTCTGTCACGCCACCATCGAGGAGGTCTCCGCTGTCAAAGGCATCCTGGACGTGTTTGGCACGGCTTCTGGGCTCCAGGTGAACTACACCAAGAGTTCTGCCACGGTTCTCCACGGCGATGATTCTGACGCGGGACTGTTTGAGCTGCTCGGGTGCCCCGTGGTGACGCTGCCGATCACCTATTTAGGCATCCCGCTCACCACCCGTCGCCCCTCCGCGGCCCAGCTGCAACCTCTCGTCGATGCGGTGGCGGGCCGGCTCCCTACCTGGAAGGCATGGCTGATGAACAAGGCTGGTCGGCTGGCGCTTGTCAAGTCGGTGCTCAGCGCGATCCCAATTCACCAATTGCTCGCGCTCGCACCCCCAAGAAAACCCTGAAGCAACTTGAGAAGATTCAACGAGGTTTTCTTTGGGCCGGCCGCGCGGACGCCCACGGTGGTCACTGTCACGTGAATTGGCGCCGGGTCTGACGCCCGCTCGAATATGGTGGCCTAGGTGTCCGGGATCTCGAGCGCACGGGGCTCGCGCTCCGGCTACGTTGGCTATGGCTTGCGCATACGGACACTGAGCGCGCATGGCAGGGGCTGGACCTGCAGTTTTCGTTGGAAGAGCGCGCCCTCTTTCACGCTTCCACGACCATGGCCATTGGGGACGGCTCGACCGCCCTCTTCTGGGAGGACCGCTGGCTCGGCGGCCAGTCCGTTCGCGAGCTTGCACCCATGCTCTTCCAGTGCATCCCCAAGCATCGCCGGAAATCGAGAACGGTGGCGGAGGCCTTGGCCGGCAACAGCTGGGTGCGCGACATCCATGGGCTGCTTGGCCTTCCCGAGATTGGACAGTACCTGAAGCTTTGGCACCTTGTGCAGCACGTCGAGCTGTCCAACGAGCCGGACAAGCTGCTCTGGAGCTGGACCGCTAACGGCGTGTACACTGCTCAGTCCTGCTACCGGGCAACCTTCCAAGGCGCGATGGGCTGCCACTCCTGGAAGCTCATTTGGAGGAGCTGGGCACCGCCAAGAGTGAAATTTTTCCACTGGCTGGCTTGCCAAGATCGCTATTGGACAGCGGAGCGGCTTGCACGCCGTGGCCTGCAGCACCACCCGCGATGCCTTCTATGCGGCCAAGAGCCGGAGACGATCAGACACCTGATGCTCGCGTGCCCCTTCGCTCACACATGGCACGAGATCCTAGCTTGGCTGCGCTTACCGGTGCCGACGCCCGAGCACGACGACTCGCTCATGGACTGGTGGCTGCGCGCGAAGGACTCCACACCGCCAGCGATCTGTAAGGCGCTGAAATCCGTGGCGCTTTTGGTGCCGTGGATGATCTGGAAACACAGGAATGCGTGCGTTTTTGACCATGTGAGCCCATCGCTCAATGAGCTTGTCGACAGGATCAAGGATGAGGCCCGATGTTGGGCAAAGGCCGGGGCTCAAGGGCTCAGGGTCGTTTTGCCATCATCATGGGATGTCCACTGATCACCTGACAACTGTGTAAACCTGCCTCCTAGGAGGATGTAAATTCCCTATCTTTCCAATGCAATGAAACGCAACTCCGCCTATGTTGTCTCAACATAGCCGGTCCCAAGCCCGGGTAAAGGAGGAGGGTTGTGATAGGCTTGGCGAGCCAACGTAAAAACTCAGCCACTCTTATGGAGATGAAACCCAAAAGATTTTCGTTGGGGCGTAACCCTCTCAGCGACGCGCCACATCGGAACCCGGGTGTGGTGGAAAATGGGCAAGGGCCGGGCCGTCACCCCCCAAGTGGCGCGCCGTATCTTGATCCGGATACGGTGGCAAGTGAGCGAGGATCGGGTCGTCGCATCCTTAGTGGCGCGCTACATCGGCGCCCGGATGTAGTGGAAAATGAGCAAGAGTCTTCGCATTTGACTCGACGAGTGCGAAGGGTAAGGAAGCTAGCCGAGCCTAGGAGGATTCGCTTAGGTAGCTGGAACGTAGGGTCTCTGACAGGGAAGCTTCGGGAGCTAGTTGATGCAGCAGTGAGGAGAGGTGTTGATATCCTTTGCGTCCAAGAAACCAAATGGAGAGGACAGAAGGCGAAGGAGGTGGAGGATACCGGCTTCAAGCTGTGGTACACGGGGACGGCTGCAAACAGAAATGGCGTAGGCATCTTGATCAACAAGAGCCTCAGGTATGGAGTGGTAGACGTCAGGAGACGTGGGGACCGGATTATCCTGGTCAAGCTGGTAGCTGAGGACTTGGTTCTCAATGTTATCAGCGCATATGCCCCGCAAGTAGGCCACAATGAGAACACCAAGAGGGAGTTCTGGGAAGGCTTGGAAGACATGGTTAGGAGTGTACCGATTGGTGAGAAGCTCTTCATAGGAGGAGACCTCAATGGCCACGTGGGTACATCTAACACAGGTTTTGAAGGGGCGCATGGGGGCTTTGGCTATGGCATCAGGAATCAAGAAGGAGAAGATGTCTTAAGCTTTGCTCTAGCCTACAACATGATTGTAGCTAACACCCTCTTTAGAAAGAGAGAATCACATCTGGTGACTTTTAGTAGTGGCCAACACTCTAGCCAGATTGATTTCATCCTCTCGAGAAGAGAAGATAGGCGTGCGTGCCTAGACTGTAAGGTGATACCTGGGGAGAGTGTTGTACCCCAGCATAAGCTGGTGGTTGCTGACTTCCGCTTTCGGATTCGTGTCCAGCGGGATAAGCGTGCCAAGGTCGCTAGAACGAAGTGGTGGAAGCTCAAGGGGGAGGTAGCTCAGGTGTTCAAGGAGAGGGTATTTAAGGAGGGCCCTTGGGAGGAAGGAGGGGATGCGGACAATGTGTGGATGAAGATGGCGACTTGCATTCGTAAGGTGGCCTCGGAGGAGTTTGGAGTGTCCAGGGGAAGGAAAAGCGAAGATAAGGATACCTGGTGGTGGAATGATGATGTCCAGAAGGCGCTTAAAGAGAAGAAAGATTGCTTCAGGCGCCTATACCTGGATAGGAGTGCAGACAACATAGAGAAGTACAAGATGGCGAAGAAGGCCGCAAAGCGAGCTGTTGGTGAAGCAAGGGGTCGAGCATATGAGGACCTCTACCAACGGTTAGGCACGAAGGAAGGTGAAAGGGACATCTATAAGATGGCTAAGATCCGGGAGAGGAAGACGAGGGATATTGGCCAAGTCAAATGCATCAAGGACGGAGCAGGCCAACTCTTGGTGAAGGACGAAGAGATTAAGCATAGATGGCGGGAGTACTTCGACAAGCTGTTCAATGGGGAGAATGAGAGTTCTACCATTGAACTGAATGACTCCTTTGATGAGACCAGCATGCGTTTTGTGCGGCGCATCCAGGAGTCTGAGGTGAAGGAGGCTTTAAAAAGGATGAAAGGAGGCAAGGCGATGGGCCCTGATTGTATCCCCATTGAGGTGTGGAAAGGTCTCGGGGACATAGCGATAGTATGGCTAACCAAGCTTTTCAACCTCATTTTTCGGGCAAACAAGATGCCAGAAGAATGGAGACGGAGTATATTAGTACCAATCTTCAAGAACAAGGGGGATGTTCAGAGTTGTACTAATCACCGTGGAATTAAGCTGATGAGCCATACAATGAAGCTATGGGAGAGAGTCATTGAGCACCGCTTAAGAAGAATGACAAGCGTGACCAAAAATCAGTTTGGTTTCATGCCTGGGAGGTCGACCATGGAAGCCATTTTCTTGGTACGACAACTTATGGAGAGATATAGGGAGCATAAGAAGGACTTGCATATGGTGTTCATTGACTTGGAGAAGGCCTATGATAAGATACCGCGGAATGTCATGTGGTGGGCCTTGGAGAAACACAAAGTCCCAGCAAAGTACATTACCCTCATCAAGGACATGTACAATAATGTTGTGACAAGTGTTCGAACAAGTGATGTCGACACCGATGACTTCCCGATTAAGATAGGACTGCATCAGGGGTCAGCTTTGAGCCCTTATCTTTTTGCATTGGTGATGGATGAGGTCACAAGGGGTATACAAGGAGATATCCCATGGTGTATGCTCTTTGCGGATGATGTGGTGCTAGTTGACGATAGTCGGACGGGGGTAAATAGGAAGTTAGAGTTATGGAGACAAACCTTGGAATCGGAAGGGTTTAGGCTTAGTAGAACTAAAACCGAGTACATGATGTGCGGTTTCAGTACTACTAGCTGTGAGGAGGAGGAGGTTAGCCTTGATGGCCAGGTGGTACCTCGGAAGGACACCTTTCGGTATTTGGGGTCAATGTTGCAGGAGGATGGGGGTATTGATGAAGATGTGAACCATCGAATCAAAGCCGGATGGATGAAGTGGCGCCAAGCTTCTGGCATTCTCTGTGACAAGAGAGTGCCACAAAAGCTAAAAGGCAAGTTCTACAGGACGGCGGTTCGACCCGCAATGTTGTATGGCGCGGAGTGTTGGCCGACTAAAAGGCGACATGTTCAACAGTTAGGTGTGGCGGAGATGCGTATGTTGAGATGGATGTGTGGCCACACGAGGAAGGATCGAGTCCGGAATGATGATATACGAGATAGAGTTGGGGTAGCACCAATTGAGGAGAAGCTTGTCCAACATCGTTTGAGATGGTTTGGGCATATTCAGCGCAGGCCTCCAGAAGCTCCAGTGCATAGCGGACGGCTAAAGCGTGCGGAGAATGTCAAGAGAGGGCGGGGTCGACCGATTTTGACATGGGAGGAGTCCGTTAAAGAGAGACCTGAAGGATTGGAGTATCGACAAAGAGCTAGCTATGGACAGGGGTGCGTGGAAGCCTGCTATCCATGTGCCTGAGCCATGAGTTGGTTGCGAGATCTTATGGGTTTCACCTCTAGCCTACCCCAACTTGTTTGGGACTAAAGGCTTTGTTGTTGTTGTTGTTGTTGTTGTCCAATGCAATGAAACGCAAAGGCCATTTGCGTTTTCTCGAAAAATAACATTATTGAATTAATCTTTATGACTTAAAATGTAATCCCAGCTGGTCCCATGGAGTAGGCCAAACTAAGCTTGCAAGCACTAACAGCAAGGAATCAGTCAACGAGAAGCTCCCAAAGTAGTTAGCACCGTGGTGGTGGTGAAGAGAAATTACCTCAAAGCCCTAACAGCAGTAGCCCAGCTACATTCACTGCAGGGTATCAGCCCAAGACAAACACGATCAGCAACCCCCTAATTAAAGGAAGGAAAACAGTAAGCAGCAATCATAGTGCAGGTATTTAGCTCAACAAATGAAATGTGTTCACCGCATACTTTTGGTGCTATCAAACGGTTATCTCCTTCAAGTATAACGCATCGATCTGCTACATGGTTGTCCATTACATTCCGCTGAAGAGCCTCCAGAGCATGTGGATTCCATTCACATGCATAAACCAACTTCGCATTAGCCCTGCAAAGAAATAAGGATTATATTTTGCAGCGGAAGAAAATCACTTAGAACTAAGACCAAGGATGTCATCGAGAATATACTTCACAAGAAATGGGAGCACAAAGTATCCAATTCCGGAAAACAAGTCCACAACCACTTCATCTCTACAATCAAGCTGTCCCATTCGAAGCTTCTCAGAGCGATTACCAGAAGAAAACATGCATTTTGTTGCATCGAGTGAATAAGAGATGCCATTTTCATTATGGGTTACCCACCCATTATCACCCACAAGAAGTTCTAATGTACTATCTCTTGTGCCATTTGGCATGATTTTCCCCTGCAAAACAGGAAGACCAAGTCAATCACATATTCACATCCTCAAAAGAAGGAACTGCTTTTAACCTGCTAATGGAAACACATAGATGTTATAAGTTATTCAATAAGCAGCACCTTACATCAGGAAGTATGTGCTTAAAGTGGACACGACATATTATAATCTATAATATGACAGGACAACTGTTTTAGTTTCAGATTCCAAGTATTTTACTGCCACTTAGAGAGTGGAAACTCATAGTAACTTACTTGGCGTGCAAGACGTTGCGCCCCAAGCGACTTGGCAACTAGTTGCCAAAGTTCTTCTCTAACTGATTCCCACAGCAGGTCCTTAAAACAAGTCTTTGGAAGCACGGTGATATCACCTAAGGTTTCCCACCTGGGCATCAAAAAATTAAAAATTCAGCAAGTAAGATGTCTGAACAAGACATATATTTTTATTTTAACAAGTATGTTTCCATACTACTTGTACTTCTAGTTTTCAGAATAATAAGTTCACCTATTCTAAGCAGGTCAGTGAGAACAGACCTAGTTGGCAGCTGCTCTAACAACCGAGAGGGCATTCCTTTTCTTTCCAGTAGAGAAGATATAAGTTCTCTCATGATGATTTGAGGAGATTTATAAGCTTTTCGGCTGAGAGCTAGTTCATCTTTCAAAAAAGAACCATGAAACGATGATAATATTTCCAATGCTTCATGAAGAGCAATGCTAGCACCGATAAGCTTCTTTTCCGGACATCCCAGTAGTCCTTTAGAGATACATGAATCATCATCTAGCAGCTTGGAATGTTGATCAGTGAGTAAGGTGTGGAAGTTTCTACTAACAGGAAAAAGAACAAGGACATTATCCTGGCTCACTTGAACTTTTCTAGCAAGGTCCAACCATCCAAACTTTTTTAGAATATCCTTCGCTAATTTGGCATATTTCTTTTCCAATTGGAAAACCAGAGGATCTGAACCAGCAATACCATTAGTGGCAGCATCAACCATTGACTTCACGTTATGACTAATAAAGGTGCCATTTTGCTCACGTTCTTGTAAATCCATTGTATATGTTGCATCCCAACTCTGTACGGCATTGTCGTTCTTCTTGTAAGCAAGTTCAAATACTGACTCCAGCAAATGAAGATCAATTTTTACTGGTTGACAAAATTTTGTTCCAAATGCATAGCAAGATGCACCACCGCCAATAACAACAAGATCATCATCGGTGACAACAGATGAGCTACGCACACAAAGGCATTGACCTAGAGCTGGAATGGAGACATGGAACCAGACTCTATGCTTTAAGTGTAGCAATGCTATTTCTTGGTTGTTTTCTCTGATTGGGCAACCACCAAGTATCCCAATATAGTGTTTATAGATGAACATGCAATGTGAAAATCTAGGAGAGGGAGTTCTTCCGCTAGTGATTTCTTTGTTCCAACTAAGTGTTGTTGTATCAAAACTATAAAAATCATTCAGTGCCCGCTGACCATCATGACCCCCAAACATGAACAGTGTTGACCCATAAGACACCAGAGAATGTGAATGTCGAGCACATGGCCATTCACCAGCAGCAGAAATCACATTCCATCGCATGCTTTCTGTGTCCAATATATTCAGACAAGAATATATGCCTTCATTACTGAGTCCACCAAATACATATATTTTCAAAGCTGCTGCTGCAGCAGCATGTCGGTGCCTGCATACAGGACGAAAGACTTCCATGAAATGAATGTCTTTATAATATTATTATCATTATGTACTACCCTAATTTTGTGTAGTCATCAGGAATTTCAGTACCTTGGATGGAAAATATCCCCACTGCACTCTACTCTTGACCATCTATTTTCTGTGCTTTGCAAAACCCAGACATCATCAAGAATTTCTGAAGGACCAGCCCTACCTCCAACAGCATAAATATGGTTGCCTACTGCAGTAGTTGTATGACCCATCCGTGGTGAAGGTGAACCTTTAACGTTTATTTCCTTCAACAAACCAGATGTGGGATCAAGCAGAAGGGAATAATTCCTTCTTGAATGTCTTCCTGGTCCTCCAAAACCACCGAAAGTTAGGACCTGCTGCTCTCCTCCAACAGTAAACGCACAAGCAGATTGGCCCCATAAGAAGAGCTTCTCAACTGGTTCACCACTGATCTTCAACTCAGTAATAGAAAGATGGGAACTTCTATTTCCCGATGATGCTGATAGTCTTCCCTCATGCATTAATCTACAGTATACAACAGAAGGAACAAAAAGGGTTAGTGATATAGCGGCTGTGTCATGAGTACAAACATACAAATAAAACTGATGCCCACTGGTAGAATGAGGACTTGTCACTTGTGCGATAGAATATTTATCTTTTAGGGAAGCAATAGAATATTTATGATTTGGTGCAGGAAAACAACCATGGCTTAGTAACATACTCTGACAGGTAACCAATTGACTCGCTGGCGAGCTAAAACACAACGGCAAAACCTTGCACTGATGTTTTTCTTAATTAAGCCAATATTTACCAAAAGAATATTGCCGTGACAGGCCAAGCATACATACCCAGCATGTACTTGCAATAATTTTCTCAATATCAAAATGATGTCAAATATGCATTAAAGGATCCAAAGAGCCAAAAAAATGTCACTATATGGAAATAATAAAAATAGAACAGATGGAGAAAAGGAGAGTTATAAGAACATGCCGTTCAGCATTACCAAAACCATGCTTCGCAATGTTGTTGCGTACAGCATCTCGATTTTCATAATATGACCCTTCTATTGAATTCTCACCAATTTCACAATCACCTTTGGTACCAGCGTCACAATTATAGCTGCCACGTCTCTTTTCCGTAACTAACAGTTCATCATGTGTTTGTACACTCTGATTGAGTGACGCCTGAACTTCAGAGCCCAAAGATCGATCGTCTTTTTTGGTATGAACTTGCAACCTAGATATACCTGGCAGACCCTGGCAGTTTGAAAGGAAACAATATGTTACAAGAAACAAACCCAGTAGTGTATAGCTTCTGAAATTTTGAACAATTATTCCTCTTAAAGTTACTGTATGACTGTCCTAAAGATTCTAACTGCATCCGCTTCAACTGCATTTAGCTCAATTCATACGGCGACCCTAAAAAAGATTTGGGCTGGCCAAGGTGACATAATCAATGATTGACTCCTTTGAGGAATGACTACAGCATCCCATATAGCAAGCTCCACATACATTTGCATCTCATTGACAATCTATGCGCGCATCAACCTAGTGATGAAAACCAAGCCGCAGACCACCAAGGATGAATTCTACAACATCTGCATGCACGAAGGCTGGTCACTTGATGGGTCTACGTGAGTCATCCCTGTTATAAGCAAGATGTAAATGCTACATGCCTAGAAGAGAAGACAAAAGAATTGTATATAGTTGGTAACATGTTGCAAGCCTTGACACCAATGCTAGTGAAAATCCTCTGCACCCTCAACCAATTCAGCGACTTGGGTGTGATATTGCGCAAATGAGTATTTAGCAGCTAAAGGCGTTCAAGGAAAACCCAATAAGGAGGAAGGTGAGCACCTACCACCCGCACGCGCCAAGTGAGGTTCCAGGGCAGAGATGGGAATACGCAGACATGACCCCGACAAGAAAATTGCACCTTTGACAACGCAAAGGCTTGCTGCTATAACCGCCAGGACTAAAGAGGCTTCATTTAGAAGTTCTGCAACCCGAAGATGGAAAAGGGGCATGCTAATTTCATTGACGACGAATCGGCAATGCTAAGATGCAGAGAGAGGAGGTGATCAAACAAGAACAAGATTAAGGGGGTGACCTTGTCACAGGTATTTCTAGGTATGTTTAAACTAGCCATGCATGAGTAATTGAGTGTGACATCCCAGCTTAATAGGAATGATAGACTACTCATATAAACAAGGTGTGCCTTCTTTTCTGGGAGCCCAACCGGAAGGAACCTCAAAGTTAAGCTTGTTTGGCTTGGAGCAATTTGAGGATGGGTGATTGACCCAGGTGCGCACGAGTGAGGACAAAGTGCGCAGGAAAGACTAGTGTTGGTATGTGGGGCCAGTCTAAATCCCACGCACAACGGCCAGGAACCAGTGGGTTTTGTCGAGTCGTTACAATTGGTATCAGAGCCGACCCTCGCGGTTACACGGGTGTGTGCGGGTCAGTGATGCATACATGGGGCACATGTGGATGCTGGCATGTAACATTCCTGCTGGGCCGACAGGGACGTCAGTTCCTTTCAGAGGGGGGGGGGGGGTATGTGACATCCCAGTTTAATAGGAATGATGTACTATTCATATAAACAAGGTGCGTCTTCTTTTCCGGGAGCCCAACCAAAAGAAACCCAAAGTTAAGCGTGCTTGGCTTGGAGCAATTTGAGGATGGGTGACCAACTGGGAAGTTGATTCTGGGTGCGCGCGAGTAAGGAAAAAGTGTGCAGGAAAGACTAGTGTTGGTACTTGGTATGTGGGACCAGTCTAGATCCCAGGCGCAACGGTCAGGAACCGGTGGGTTTGGTCGGGGAGTTGCATCGAGTCCATGCATAAGGTGAGGTTGTGGCGCATGCACATAAGAGTGCTCACGTGTAAACACTGCAAGCTGGTTGAGTGTAGTCTGCATCGACCTGGTTTGAGGAGTTGATTGCATTACTGTTGGCAGAACCATGGTAGTTGCTCATAATAAGAAGTTTAACATAACTGTGGTCAGTTTGTTTCAATGCATGAGATAAGCACCATACTATTTGCACCATTACTGTGACAATGTGAGCTCGTTCTTCCTAGTGCATCCGTGTCTTTGTTCACGAGTTGAGTATATCATAACTCCTTAATTGAGTTTACTTGACTAAAAATAACATGGCTAGTCTGTCTGGGAAAAGACAACTGAAAATCCATTTAAACTTGATATGCACTAATATATATGTCAGTAAATACATGTTCAAACTTCACGTGATAACACTTGCCTAAGCGCATGGTAATGGACAAATGGTTAAACAAACAAGGGAGTAATAATGCCAGTAAGAGTAAAAGAAAACGATAATATCTGCTAGGATGCAGAAACAAACATACCTTTGACTGCAAAACGTCTAGAAAGCCATCCATTCGTTTCTTGTTTGCCTCCATCTTACAGTTGGCAATTCTAACAAGGTACCGGATGTACTCAGGAGAAACAACAAGTTCATTTGTCAGACCAAGAGGCACCTCCATGCGAATTGAACATCTTATTGCTACCATTGCCCGTCTTTGCAAGCTTGTGATACCTAAAAAAGGCATCAACATTGCAAGCAAATGGAACACAATAAGTCAATCAAGCACGCCACCTGAACTCTACTATGTAAACCCGAGATGTACAAACCGGCTCACCTGACTCCCGGAACCCCGCCCCGATTGCAGCGGCCACGAGCGCCGCGGCTGCCGCAGCATCCCTGCACTCCACCGCCACGATCATCGGCTCGAACCTGAACACGAGCTCGTCCCCTCCACCCCTCTCTCCGCATCCAGTCCCACCGAACAGGAGCTCCACAACTGCGTCCGGGTCAGCGGGGTCGTGCGAGATGTACAACCACCCGCCGCCCCGGGCCTTCTTCTTGGGCTTGGGGTCGGCCGCTTGGGACTGCGGCGAGGGCTGCGCGAGAACTGAGATGCGGCCGGAGCAGGAGGACGTGGTGAAGAGATCCGCGTGGGAGTTCAGCGCGTCGAGGAGCGGGGCGATGGGGGCGTCTACGCCGCCTTTCGGTGACTTGTCCGGCGCCGGCGAGGAGAGCGCGGCCAGCGCCGCCGCTTTCCGGCGAGCGAAGTCCATGGAGGTTGCTTTAGGGTTTGGGTTGGGCTTTTCCGAGGTTTAGGCTGCGGAGGAGGTTTTGTTGAACTGTTCACTTTTATAAGACCTTAAAGACATTTTAGATAATATACAAAACAACCTATTTTGAACTGCTTGAAATAACTTATAAAAGTGAACGGAGGTAGTAGTAGAAGATTGGGCTGGCAAATTAATCGGTGCAATTATTTTAGGTTTTTTTGTCTCACCTCCCATTTTCATTGGGTTTTTTCGCAGGTTTTTATTCATAGATTTTTTTCGTTCCCTTTCCTACTTCACCGATTTATTTTCGCGTCACCCTTTTACACAATGAAAAAAATCTGAACATATCAGAATTTTTCATACTGGCGCAAATTATTTAATAATGTAGAATCAATTACGATCAATCTCTAAAAATCAAATCTAAATTAATTAATATTATCTTAAATCGCTCAATCACATTAATAAAAAACAAATAATTGATTTTAAGAAAAACCACTGAATCACATTAATTAGGAAACAAATAACCGATTTTAAGAAAATTAATATGTAAATCATAACAAAGAAATCTCATCAGCCAAACGAGGCCCCCTCGAATGCCCGTGCACAGCCGCCCTGTTCCCTCCCCCTCCGCCCACCCACCCAAAGCTACCCTCTTCCCCACCGGCGCCGCCATCCACTCACCTTCTTTTCTTAAAGCGGGGAGGCTCCAGATCGAGTCGAGGAAGTCAACGGGGCGCGGCCAGATCCATCACGGCCACATCTCATCGAGATGGGCCGTGCTGGGAGAGGTAGATCGAGGGGGCGGACACTGTGTGCATCTTCTATCTCGGGACACTGATCCGACCCGATCTAGTGAGAAGGCAGGCCTCCGTGTGCGGCAACGAGGGTGGCTGGCGACAGGCGACGGCCAGCCTTCTCCCTCCCCTCCGGCCCTCCAGTCTATGTTTCCTCCAAATGATTCTGCTCTAGATGGCGATGAGAGGTCTCTGTAACAGGTGTGTTATTCATTTGAACGGCGGTCGCCTTTGTGTAGTCGTCGACCACTATCCCCATGTTCATTGCTCCCATGTATTGGTACTTCACGTCAATAATACAACCTTGAGTATCAGTTTGATAATTCATCTTGAAGTCGTTACCTTTGACAACACATATTAGGTATAATATACTTCACTCTTCATGACTTTTGCACTCTCTTCCCATAAAGTCAGATTTGTTCATCCTTTTAGTGCAATTTTTTTCCTGTCAGCAATCTGCTATGCATGCAATCTTATGAGCAAAATTTTGTTTAGGCCATCCTTTTCATAGTATTATTCAGGCACCACTTTTTGGTCTCTGGGTATCAGAATTACTATATCCTACACAAGCTAGATTTGTAGGTGAGACAGACAAATAATCATACTCTGCTGTTATGCAACACCAATACTCTTGACCTTTTCAGTCCAACAGTATCCCATAGCTACATAGATAGAATAGAACCATCATAATCTGTAAAGTAGCAGAAGAGCTAACCATATTCAAACTGCAAAGAAAAAGTATAAAGTTATTTTTACAGCAAAGACTAGCTTTGAGAAAATAAATACATATATTTGATTGGGAAAAGAAGACATGCTAGCTCAAATATTTTGTGATGCAATTATGCTCCATTTGATAGCAGAGTGGTATTATGTCCCTCAATGATTCTAAATTTCTATTATCTGACAAAATTTGTTTTCCGGTCTTTGCCGTGCTGCTTTTAATGCCAGGGTCTCAGTAGAATTGTTGTTCCACCCAAATTCAGATGTGAAGAGGAGTTCCTGATAATAGATGAACATACCAGCTGATACGTCCCCAACGTATCTATAATTTTTTATTGCTCCATGCTATATTATCTACTGTTTTGAACATTATTGGGCTTTATTATCCACTTTTATATTATTTTTAGGACTAACCTATTAACCGGAGGCCCAGTCCAGAATTGATGTTTTTGCCTATTTTAGGGTTCCAAAGAAAAGGAATGTCAAACGAAGTCCAAACGGAATGAAACCTTCGGGAACGTGATTTTCTCACCGAACATGATTCAGGAGACTTGGACCCTACGTAAAGAAACAAAGGAGGAGGCCACGAGGTAGGGGGCGCGCCCTCCACCCTCGTGGGCCCCCTATTGCTCCACCGACGTACTCCTTCCTCCTATATATACCTACGTACCCCCAAACAATCAGATACGGAGCCAAACACATAATTCCACCGCCGCAACCTTATGTATCCACGAGATCCCATCTTGGGGCCTGTTCCGGAGCTCCGCCGAAGGGGGTATCCATCACGGAGGGCTTCTACATCAACACCATAGCCTCTCCGATGAAGTGTGAGTAGTTTATCTCAGACCTTCGGGTCCATAGTTATTAGCTAGATGGCTTCTTATCTCTTTTTGGGTCTCAATACAATGTTCTCCCCCTCTCTTGTGGAGATCTATTCGATGTAATCTTCTTTTTTCGGTGTGTTTGTTGAGACCGATGAATTGTGGGTTTATGATCAAGATTATCTATGAACAATATTTGAATCTTCTCTGAATTCTTTTATGTATGATTGGTTATCTTTGCAAGTCTCTTCGAATTATCAGTTTGGTTTGGCCTACTAGATTGATCTTTCTTGCAATGGGAGAAGTGCTTAGATTTGGGTTCAATCTTGCGGTGTCCTTTCCCAGTGACAGTAGGGGCAGCAAGGCACGTATTGTATTGTTGCCATCAAGGATAACAAGATGGGATTTTTATCATATTGCATGAATTTATCCCTCTACATCATGTCATCTTGCTTAAGGCATTACTTTGTTTTCATGAACTTAATACTCTAGATGCATGCTGGATAGCGGTCGATGAGTGGAGTAATAGTAGTAGATGCAGGCAGGAGTTGGTCTACTTGTCTCGGACGTGATGCCTATATACATGATCATACCTAGATATTCTCATAACTATGCTCAATTTTGTCAATTGCTCAACAGTAATTCGTTCACCCATCGTAAAATACTTATGCTCTTGAGAGAAGCCACTAGTGAAACCTATGGCCCCCGGGTCTATCTTCATCATATTAATCTTCCAATACTTAGTTATTTCTTTTGCTTTTTACTTTGCCTTTATTTTACTTTGCATCTTTATCGCAAAAATACCAAAAATATTATCTTATCATATCTATCAGATCTCACTCTCGTAAGTGACCGTGAAGGGATTGAAAACCCCTTATCGCGTTGGTTGCGAGGAGTTATTTGTTTTGTGCAGGTACTAGGGACGCACGCGCAACCTCATACTGCATTGATACCTTGGTTTTCAAAAATGGAGGGAAATACTTACGCTACTTTGCTGCATCATCCTTTCCTCTTCAAGAATTTCCGGCGCCGTTGCCAGGGAGGTTCGGGCAAGTCAAGATTTGACTCCCGACAACGAGCCATTTCTGGCGCCGTTGTCGGGGAGTCTACGCAAAAGTCAACATACCAAATACCCATCACAACCCTTATCTCCCGCATTACATTTTTTGCCATTTGCCTCTCGTTTTCCTCTCCCCCACTTCACCCTTACCGTTTTATTCACCCTCTCTCTCTCTACCCCCTCTCTTTCTCTATTTGCCTCTTTTTGCCCGCTTGCTTTTGGTTTGCTTGTGTGTTGGATTGCTTGCTTGTCACGATGGCTCAAGATAACACTAAATTGCGTGACTTTACCAATACCAACAACAATGATTTTATTAGCACTCTAATTGCTCCTCTTACCGATGCTGAATCTTGTGAAATTAATGTCGCTTTGCTGAATCTTGTCATGAAAGATATGTTCTCCGGCCTTCCTAGTGAAGATGCCGCTACCCATCTAAATAGCTTCGTTGATTTGTGTGATATGCAAAAGAAGAAAGATGTGGATAATGATATTGTTAAATTGAAGCTATTTCCTTTTTCGCTTAGAGATCGTGCTAAAGCTTGGTTTTCGTCTTTGCCTAAAAATAGTATTGATTCTTGGAACAAGTGCAAAGATGCTTTTATCTCTAAGTATTTTTCTCCCGCTAAGATCATCTCCCTTAGAAATGATATTATGAATTTTAAGCAACTTGATCATGAACATGTTGCACAAGCTTGGGAGAGGATGAAATTAATGATACGTAATTGCCCTACTCATGGTTTGAATTTGTGGATGATTATACAAAAAATTTATGCCGGATTGAATTTTGCTTCTAGAAATCTTTTAGATTCGGCTGCGGGAGGCACTTTTATGGAAATCACTTTAGGAGAAGCTACTAAACTCCTAGATAATATTATGGTTAATTATTCTCAATGGCATACTGAAAGATCTACTAATAAAAAAGTGCATGCGATAGAAGAAATTAATGTTTTGAGTGGAAAGATAGATGAACTTATGAAATTATTTGCTAGTAAGAGTGTTTCTTCTGATCCTAATGATATGCTCTTGTCTACTTTGATTGAGAACAATAATGAATCTATGGATGTGAATTTTATTGGTAGGAATAATGTTGGTAACAACGCGTATAGAGGAAATTTTAATCCTAGGCCTTATCCTAGTAATCCCTCTAATAATTATGGTAATTCCCACAACAATTCTTATGGAAATTAGAATAAGATGCCCTCTGATTTTGAATCTAATATTAAAGAATTTATTATATCGCAAAAGAATTTCAATGCTTTGATTGAAGAAAAATTGCTTAAGATTGATGAGATGGCTAGGAAGGTTGATAGAATTTCTCTTGATGTTGATTCTTTGAAACTTAGATCTATTCCTCCTAAGCATGATATCAATGAGTCTCTCAAATCCATGAGAATTTCCATTGACGAGTGCAAAGAAAGAACCGCTAGGATGCATGCTAAGAAAGATGCATTTATAAGAGCGTGTTCTTCTAGTTCCTATGAAAATAAAGATGAAGATCTAAAAGTTATTGATGTGTCCCCTAAAATCTTTGTTTTGCAATATGAATCTTGATAATGATGGGACTGAATATGATCCACCTTTACCTAGAAGATGTTCCAAAAATTCGGAGTTTTTAGATCTTGATGCTAAATTTGATGAAAGTGGGATTGAAGAAATTAAAACCCTAGATGTTGCTAAACCCACTATTTTGGATTTCAAGGAATTTAATTATGAAAATTGCTCTTTGATTGATTGTATTTCCTTGTTGCAATCCGTGCTAAATTCTCCTCATGCTTATAGTCAAAATAAAGCGTTTACTAAACATATCGTTGATGCCTTGATGCAATCTTATGAAGAAAAATTTGAGTTGGAAGTTTCTATCCCTAGAAAAATTTATGATGAGTGGGAACCAACTATTAAAATTAAGATTAAAGATCATGAGTTCTATGCTTGATTTGGGTGCTAGTGTTTCCACGATTCCAAAGACTTTGTGTGATTTGCTAGGTTTCCGTTATTTTGATGATTGCTCTTTAAACTTGCACCTTGCAGATTCCACTATTAAGAAACCTATGGGAAAAATTAATGATGTTCTTATTATTGCAAATAGGAATTATGTGCCCGTAGATTTTATCGTTCTTGACATAGATTGCAATCCTTCATGTCCTATTATTCTTGGTAGACCTTTCCTTAAAATGATTGGTGCAATTATTGATATGAAGGAAGGAAATATTAGATTCCAATTTCTGTTAAGGAAAGGCATGGAACACTTTCCTAGAAAGAAAATTAATTACCTTATGAATCTATTATGATAGCCACTTATGGATTGCCTACCAAAGATGACAATACCTAGATCTATCCTTGCTTCTTATGCCTAGCTAGGGGCGTTAAACGATAGCGCTTGTTGGGAGGCAACCCAATTTTTTTTATTCCTTGCTTTCTGCTCCTATTTAGTAATAAATAATTTACCTAGCCTATGTTTTGGTTGTGTTTTTTGTGTTTAATTAGTGTTTGTGCCAAGTAGAACCGTTGGGAAGACTTGGGGAAAGTCTTAATATCTTGCTGTAAAAAACAGAAACTTTAGCGCTCACGAGAACTGCTGCCATATTTATTTGGAAAGTGTTATTTATTTAATTATTTTTGCAGATGATTAATATATAAATTCCTCACGTCCAGAAATTTATTTTAGAATTTTTGGGGTTCCAGATCTTGCGCTAGCTACAGATTACTGCAGACTGTTCTGTTTTTGACAGATTCTGTTTTTCGTGTGTTGTTTGCTTATTTTGATGAATCTATGGCTAGTAAAATAGTTTATAAACCATAGAGAAGTTGGAATACAGTAGGTTTAACACCAATATAAATAAAGAATGAGTTCATTACAGTACCTTGAAGTGATCTTTTGTTTTCTTTCGCTAACGGAGCTCATGAGATTTTCTACTTTGAGTTTTGTGTTGTGAAGTTTTCAAATTTTGGGTAAAAATTTGATAGATGACGGAACAAGGAGTTGCAGGAGCCTAGGCTTGGGGATGCCCATGGCACCCCCAAGATAATCTAAGGACACCTAAAAGCCAAAGCTTGGGGATGCCCCGGAAGGCATCCCCTCTTTCGTCCATTTCTATCGGTAAATTTACTTGGAGCTATATTTTTATTCACCACATGATATGTGTTTTGTTTGGAGCGTCTTGTATTATTTGAGTCTTTATTTTTTAGTTTACCACAATCATCCTTTCTGTACACACTTGTAACACCCCGGATGTAACTTTCCCAATTTGTACTCCAACTCTTGCCGTTTCCGGCGTTAAGTTATTTTATTTTCTCGGGTTCGGGTTTTTGTCTCCGTGTGTTGTTATCATTGTCATGCATCTCATATCATGTCATCATATGCATTGCTTTTGCATACGTGTTCATCTCATGCATTCGAGCATTTTCTCCGTTGTCCGTTTTGCATTCCGGCGCTCCGTTCTCCTCCGGTGGTCATTTCTAGCTTTCTTTTGTGTGTGGGGATTAAACATTTCCGGTTTGGACTGAGACTTGCCAAGCGGCATTGGTTTACTACCGGTAGACCGCCGGCCAAGTTTCGTACCATTTGGACTTCGTTTGATACTCTAACGGTTAACCGAGGGACCGAAAAGGCCTCGTGTATGTTGCAGCCCAACACCCCTCCAATTTGGCCCAAAACCCTCTCCATCATCTAGAGCGTTCGATCACGATCGCGTGGCCAAAAACCGCACCTCATTTGAACACTCCTAGCTTCCTCTATGCCTATTTAAAGACACCCCCGAAAATCTCCTTCCCCTTCCTCCGGAAACCCTAGATCCATCCCCACCCGCCGCCGCCGGACAAAATCCGCCGAGCCGGACATGTCCGGCTAGCCGCCCGCCGCCACGTGGCGTCCTCTCGTTGGTCGCACCGCCATCGCCCCACATCGCCTGTCCCCGCCGCCGCGCGGCCCGGGAGCCCGGAGTCGGCCCTCCAGGCCCGCGACCTCGACCGGCCGCCGCCTCAGGCGCGCGCCCGCGCGCCCTCCGCCCCGCTCCGCCTCAAGCTCGCCGTGGCCGCCGCTCATCTCCGGCGACGCTCGCCGCCGCCCGCCGAGCTCGCGCCGCTCCGGCCGTCGCCTCCAAGCTCGCCGCGGTCGCCGCCCCGTCGTCAATCTTCTCCGGCCGGAGTCCTCAAGTCCGGCGACGTCCCGAGCTCCTTCCTCGACGGATCCGGCCGCCCCCGTCTCACTCCGGCGAACAGGGACCTCTCCGGCGAACCTCGTAAAACGCGCCGGATCTGGATCTGGAAGATTGGATCAAGTTGACTTTTTGCCCGAAACCCTAGTTCATGTGCTCCTGTTCATCATGCTATATCTCCGCATCCGTAGCTCCATTTTGGGCATATAGCATATCAAAATGTTCGGCTCAGAGGGCACATCATTTCATTCCATTGCATCTTTTTCATTTGAGTTCATCTTGATGCCTGAAATGCTGTTAGAAGAGGGCTACTTGAGATAATTGCCACATCTGTTGCTCCATTTAGATATTTGTCATTTTTGACATGATTATTATGTGCATGATATGCCCATGAGCTTTGCATATGTTTTGTTAAGGGTTTTGCCATCTTTCCAGAGGTGCAACCCATGTATTTTTGTGATGTGTGTGGTGACTAGCACAAGCTTGCAAAGTGAGGCACTTGGTAAAGCTGATTTCAGGGACTTAGCATTTCCACCAAGTCTTTGAGCTGTTTATCTCATATGGCCATATGTTCATGTTGTTTCCTAGTGATCCGTGCCTCTTTTGAGGATGGTCAGTAAGGATGTTTTGTTAATCTTGTAGTGCTCTATCCATCCATGTCTTTGTTTGCAATTATGGAGCACCCTAGCTGGAGTCAATCGAGCTCTACTTTTGCTACTTGTTAGCGATTTTGCCGATGATGTTGTAGTTGATCCGTGCATGCTATGCTATTGTTCTTGCCATGTCTAGCTTGCATTTTGTGTATTCTTGACGGGTGTATGCTTAGATTATCACGAATTGCTCCGTAGTGAGTGCATCGAGCTCGTAAACATGCCTACTTGATATCTGTTTTCAGCATGCTCCAGTTTTCACCAAGTCTAAGAACTAATTATGTTTTTGCCATGTTCACATGCTTGCAATTGTATTTTTTGATCCCTTTTGGTTCAAGGTCACTAAGGGACTTTTGTTAAGCTCTTTGAGTAGCTCCATGACATGCTTTAACTTGCCATGTTCAGGTCCTGTAGCATGTAGTTTTGTTGCTCCGAAGTGTGCTACCTGATCTGAAATTCCAGACAAGTGTTAATTTCACAAAGTCTAAAATCTGTTTGCCATATGCATTTTTGCCATGCTCGTTTGAACCTGTTAATGGATGATTTGGCCGTAGCTCAGTGCTAGACTTTTGTTAAGCATCTTGAATGCATCCCTACCATGTAT
The DNA here is from genome assembly GCF_018294505.1 of Triticum aestivum. NCBI lineage: Eukaryota > Viridiplantae > Streptophyta > Magnoliopsida > Poales > Poaceae > Triticum > Triticum aestivum. Next base: position 221,053,687 of record NC_057797.1, read on the forward strand.
TTTTATGTCATGTTTGAGTGATGTAGCTTGTTCATCTCTTCGCATTTAGATGGCTACTTGCTGTAAATTGCAGACCGGTGTCATATTTGAATCGCTTGCCATTTCCAAACCGTAGCTCCATTTCCAGCGTTCTTTTTATCGTTTTCAAGCGATTTCATCTCATCTTTCCAGTGGCACACTTGGATTTCCAAGTTGAAGCCAGGTTCTTGCATTTCCTGTCACATCTTGCATATGCATCCCGCATTGCATCCCGCATAGCATATCATCATTGCATCATAGTGTTTGTTCCTTGCACGTGGTTGATTGTGTCCTTGTTGCTTGTTTGTCTTGTTGGGTAGATCCGGGAGACGAGTTCGCTAACGAGGAGCCCGTTGAGTTTGCTGTCGAGGATCCAGTCAACTCTGACAACTGTGTAGGCAAGATGATCATACCCTCGAAATCACTACTATCTTTGATTTGCTAGATGCTCGCTCTTTTGCTATGCCAATGCTACGATGCCTACCACTTGCTTTCAAGCCTCCCAAATTGCCATGTCAAACCTCTAACCCACCATGTCCTAGCAAACGGTTGATTGGCTATGTTACCGCTTTTCTCAGCCCCTCTTATAGCGTTGCTAGTTGCAGGTGAAGATTTGAGATTGTTCCTTGTTGGAACATTATTTTCTTGTTGGGATATCATTATATAGCCATGTTATCTTTATGCATCTATATACTTGGTAAAGGGTGGAAGGCTCGGCCTCTCGCCTAGTGTTTTGTTCCACTCTTGCCGCCCTAGTATCCGTCATATCGGTGTTATGTTCCCGGATTTTGCGTTCCTTACGCGGTTGGGTTATATTGGGAACCCCTTGATAGTTCGCCTTGATTAAAGCTTTTCCAGCAATGCCCAACCTTGGTTTTACCATTTTCCACCTAGCCTCTTTTCCCTTGGGTTTCCGGAGCCCGAGGGTCATCTTATTTAAACCCCCCCCCCCGGGCCAGTGCTCCTCTGAGTGTTGGTCCGACCGAGTAGACTGCAGGGCCACCTCGGGGCAGCTTGAGGGTTGGTTTTACTCGTAGGATGTCTCATCTGAGTGTGCCCTGAGAACGAGATATGTGCAGCTCCTATCAGGATTTGTCGGCACATTCGGGCGGTGTTGTTGGTCTTGTTTTAACCTGTTGAAGTGTCTTGAAGAACCGAGATACCGAGTCTGGTCGGAACGTCTCGGGAGGAGGTCTATTCCTTCGTTGACCGTGAGAGCTTGTTATGGGCTAAGTTGGGACTCCCCTGCAAGGATTTGAACTTCAGCCATGCCCGCGGTTATGGGCAGATGGGAATTTGTTAATGTCCGGTTATAGATAACTTGAACCTTAACTTAATTAAAATGAATCAACTGAGTGTGTTACCGTGATGGCCTCTTCTCGGCGTAGTCTGGGAAGTGGACACAGGGTTGGAGTAATGCTTGTGCAGGTTTCTCTCTAGTTTCTCGCTCGCGTTTTGCCTCCTCTTCTCGCTCTCTTCTGCGAACAGGATAGCCACCATATTTGCTAGTCGCTTGCTGCAGCTCCACATATTTACCTTGCCCTACCTATAAGCTTAAATAGTCTTGATCGCGAGGGTGCGAGATTGCTGAGTCCCTGTGGCTCACAGATTACTATTACACCAGATGCAGGGCCTGATGATTCCGCTCCAGGTTACGCGCTTGAGCTCAAGTGGGAGTTCGACGAGGACTCTCAACGATACTATGTTTCCTTTCCTGATGATTAGTAGTGGTGCCCAGTTGGGGGTGATCGGGACCGTGTCGCATGTTGGGTTATCTTTTATTTTGGCGCCGTAGTCGGGCCATGAGTGTTTGGATGATGTAATCTTATTTATGTACTTGATTGATGTGGCGAGTGTAAGCCAACTATGTTATCACCCCTTTTATTATCTATATTACATGGGATGTTGTGAAGATTGCCTAACTTGCGACATATGCCTTCAATGCGATTATGCCTCTAAGTCGTGCCTCGACACGTGGGAGATATAGTCGCATCGAGGGTGTTACAAGTTGGTAATCAGAGCCTTCCCCGACCTTAGGAGCCCCATTGCTTGATTGTTTTTAGCGGCCGAGTTGTGTCTAGAAAAATGTTTTGAGCCATTTAGGAATTATATATCGGAGAGTTTAGGAATTCTTTTTACTTCCCAGTCTCCTCATCGCTCTGGTAAGGCATCCTGACGTAGAGTTTTGACTCTTCTCTTCTCAAATTTCACTAAAAAAATTTAGGATCACGCGGGTATCTTGGAATCGTTCCGATGGTTTTATGATGAGAACATTGTCTTGGTGCCTCCTGTCAGGGGATTTGTGGAAGTGTCCCGGGGAGTTGAGCTCTGAGGTGTTGTCGTCATAATTTTATCGTTGCAGTTCTGGAATACCTGAGTTTAGTACGTCGACATCGAAAATCTCTTCTATGCAGTTCGTTGGTGAGATAACCTCGACGCCACCCAGTACTGGGGCGGGAGTTCGGGGGTATCGCCATAACTTGTATACCGGATGCTTTTCGAAGGTTGAGGTAGATGGTTTCCGAAGATTTTTCTCGGTTATGTGTTGAAGGATGGATACAACTGGATGTAGGATTTGTTAGATTTTGGTGAGATATTATGCTTCCCCTATATCCCCAACACCTGATTGCATAACCGGAAAGGTTCGGGAGTTTCATAGGTGGGAATTCTAGTAGATCTAGTTCTTCTTCCACGGATAGTTGGTTTGAGATTGGGATTTCTTACCGAGTATTCGTTCTTGATCCGTACCTTATTGATTTATTTCTCTACCTAAATTCTAAGTGGCTTCCCAATTTATGGATATGTGACCATTTCAAGAGGAATGCATTCGTTCATTTTGTTCGGATGTGAAGACTATATGTTGCAATTTTCATTCCGTTGGATTCAGCTTCAATATTTGTCTATCAATGTGCTAATGGATGTCAACCTCTTCAGGATGGCTCCTCCAACGCGCACGACTCCGAATCCTGATCCGCCACCACCTCCACCTCCTCCGGAGGCATGGCAAGCTGTGATGGCCGCAACCAATGCAAACACACAGTTGATCATGCAAATTCTTCAAGAGCGCAATCAAGGCAACCAAGGGAACCAAGGCAACAATCAGAATCACTTTGCTACACTCAACCAGTTCCTTGCTAACGAGCCAAAGACTTTCAGCAATTGTGTTGAGGCAACCGATGCTGACGATTGGCTTGTGGATCTGTGCAAGCATTTCGAGTGCAGTAACGTCAGGCCTGAGGACTTTGCCAAGTTTGCTTCCTTCCAACTCAAAGATCAAGCTGCAGAATGGTTCCAGCAGTACAAGGATTCCAGAGGTGGACGTGTGATCACTTGGGATGAATTCCGTCAAGATTTCAGAGCTCACCATATCCCTCAGAGCATGGTTGAAAGCAAGCGTGAGGAATTCCGCAACCTGAAGCAAGGCTCTTTGTCTGTCTATGACTACAACAAGTTGTTTCAGAAGCTCGCCCGCTTTGCTAAGCAGGATGTCCCTGATGAGAAGAGCATGATATATCAGTTTAGGGGTGGTCTCAGAGAAGAAATCCAGCTCGCTCTTGTCCTCTTTGAGCCCTCGAGGTACGATGAGTTCTACAACATGGCATTGAAGCAAGAGGCCGCTCAATTGAGGTGTGATGCTTCCAAGAAGCGAGTCAGAGATGTTACTCCTTCTTCCTCTACTCAAGTGGTCAAGCAGCAGAAGTATTGGCTTCCTCCTCCTCCGTTCCGTCAGCCATATCAGCAGAAGAGCAAAGGTGGCAGTGGATATTCCCACCCACCCAACCCTGGCTTTCAGAACAAGACTTTGTCTCAAGCTCCAAGATCGAGTGCTCCATATCGCCATCCGCTTTCAGAGGTCACGTGCAACAAGTGCCAACAGAAGGGTCACTATGCCAACAAGTGTTTCAACCAGAGGCGTCTTCCTCCTCCTCCTCCTCCTGTGAGATCGGCAAGTACAGCTGTGGTCAAGCATAACCCCAAGCACGCCAAGGTCAATTTGATGAATGCAGCTCAGGCAGAGGACTCGTCAGATGTCATCATGGGTAACCTTCCAGTTAACGATATTCCTGCAAGAGTTCTTTTTGACACTGGTGCATCACATTCTTTCTTGTCATGCCCTTTTGCATCGAAGCACAATGTTGATACTGAGATCATGCCCAAAGTCATGCAAGTTGTTTCTCCCGGCAAGCTTTTGACTTCTAGCTTGGTTGCTCCCGATATCTCTATCATGTTGGGCGATTACAAGTTTCTCTCTTCTCCGGTGGTTCTTGGTAACTCGGATATTGATCTTATTCTCGGGATGGATTGGCTTTCTAAGCACAAGGCGCATCTTGATTGTGCAGCCAGGCAGATTCAATTGACTCATTCGTCTGAGGATGTAATTGTCTTTGCCGCTCGTGATGATACAATCGATCTGTTTTCTCTCAATGAGAAGGGTGAACTGGATGCTATCTCGCAAATTCCAGTCGTTTGCAAATATCAAGACGTCTTTCCAGAAGAGCTCCCAGGAATGCCTCCGCACCGGCCAGTTGAATTCGTCATTGATCTTGAGCCCGGCACGGAACCTGTTGCAAGCGTCCTTACAAGCTCGGACCTGAAGAGTTGAAGGAGCTGAAGAAGCAACTTGATACTCAAAAAAGAATGGGTCTCATCCGGCCTAGTTCTTCTCCGTGGGGCTGTGGTGTTCTTTTTGTGAAGAAGAAGGATGGAACGGACCGACTCTGTGTTGATTACAGTCCATTGAACAAGAAGACCATCAAGAACAAATACCCACTTCCTAACATCAATGAGCTGTTTGAACAACTCAAAGGTGCCCAAGTATTCTCCAAGCTTGATCTCCGTATGGGTTATCATCAGATTTGTATCCGTGAGCAAGATATTCCCAAGACGGCTTTCAGGACAAGCTATGGTTCATATGAATACACTGTCATGTCTTTTGGCCTCGTCAACGCTCCTCCGACGTTCTCTTGCATGATGAACTTCATCTTCAATGCCTACACCAATGACTTCGTTTTGGTCTATCTCGACGACATTCTGGTTTTCTCGAAGAACAAGGAAGATCATGCCAAGCACTTGCGTTTGGTACTCGATAAGCTGAGGGAACACAAGTTCTACGCCAAGTTCTCCAAGTGCGGATTTTGGCTCGATGAGGTTCTTTATCTTGGTCATATCATCTCTGCCAAGGGCATTGCCGTGAATCCTGAGAAGGTGTCTGCAATTGTGAATTGGGAACCTCCTCAGAACGTGAAGCAACTCCGTAGCTTCCTCGGTCTCGCAAGCTATTGCCAAAGATTCGTTGAAAACTTTTCTAAGATCGCGAAGCCTCTCTCTAATCTTCTCCAAAAGCACGTCAAGTACGTTTGGTCTCCGGAGTGTGACATTGCTTTCAAAACTTTGAAAGATAAATTGATCACTGCTCCAGTTCTGACTCCGCCTGATGAGTCCAAGCCGTACGAGGTCTTTTGTGATGCCTCTCTCCAAGGTCTTGGCGCGGTGTTGATGCAAGAGAAGAAAGTTATTGCTTATACCTCTCGCCAGTTGAAGCCCACTGAGAAGAACTACCCCACTCATGATCTCGAGTTGGCGGCAGTTGTGCACGCTCTTTTGACTTGGAGACATCTCTTATTGGGAAGAAAAGTGGACATTTTCACTGATCACAAGAGTCTCAAGTACATTTTCACTCAGCCTAATCTCAACCTCAGGCAAACTCGATGGGTCGAAATGATTCAAGAGTATAATCCGAGTATCGAGTATACTCCAGGCAAGGCCAATGTGATTGCTGACACATTGAGTAGAAAGGCTTACTGCAACAGTCTGATTCTCAAGCCTTATCAACCCGAGCTTTGTGAAGCTTTCTGCAAACTTAATCTGCAAGTTGTTCCTCAAGGTTTCCTCGCCAACCTTCAAGTCTCTCCTACCTTGGAAGACCAGATTCGCCAAGCCCAGCTTCTTGATGCTATGGTGAAAAAGGTGAAGATTGGGATTGCCAAGAGTCAACCCAAGTACAAGTGCTACCGCCTTGATGACAGGGATACTCTCTTCTTCGAGGATCGTATTGTTGTACCCAAAGGTGAACTTCGTAAAGTGATCATGAACGAGGCTCACAATTCTCTCCTCTCCATCCACCCTGGGAGCACGAAGATGTATCAGGACCTCAAGCAGGCTTATTGGTGGACTCGAATGAAGCGCGAGATTGCTCAGTTTGTGAAGGAATGTGATGTCTGCAGAAGAGTGAAGGTAGAACATCAAAGGCCAGCTGGTCTCCTCCAACCTCTTGCCATTCCAGAATGGAAGTTTGACCACATTGAGATGGACTTTGTGACTGGGTTTCCAAAGTCCAAGCGTGGCAATGATGCTATATTCGTTGTCATCGACAAACTCACCAAAGTGGCTCACTTTCTGCCTATCAAAGAGTCAATCACTGCAGCTCAATTAGCGGAGCTCTATACCTCTCGAATTGTCTCTCTGCACGATATTCCACAAGTGATCTCTTCAGACCGTGGCAGCATCTTTACCTCCAAGTTTTGGGATTCTTTTCAGAAGGCCATGGGCACCAACATCCGCTTCAGCACAGCTTTCCATCCTCAAACTAGTGGTCAAGTCGAGCGTGTCAACCAGATTCTTGAAGATATGCTCAGGGCTTGTGTGATCTCCTTCGGCATGAAGTGGGAGGATTGTCTTCCTTATGCTGAATTCTCCTACAACAATAGTTTTCAAGCAAGTTTGGGCAAGGCCCCATTTGAAATTCTGTATGGCAGGAAGTGCCGTACCCCTCTCAACTGGTCCGAAACCGGTGAACGTCAGCTTTTGGGTAATGACTTAATCACAGAGGCAGAGGAAATGTGCAAAGTCATTCGAGATAACCTCAAAGCAGCCCAATCCCGTCAGAAGAGCTACTATGATAGTAAGCATCGTGATTTGGCTTTCGAGATCGGAGATCATGTTTACCTCCGCGTCTCTCCTATGAAAGGTACTCGTCGCTTCGGTATCAAAGGGAAGCTTGCCCCCAGATACGTGGGACCTTTCAAGATTGTCAGCAAGAGAGGCGATCTTGCCTATCAACTTGAGCTTCCTTCACACTTTGCAAATGTTCATGACGTGTTCCATGTCTCTCAGCTTCGAAAGTGCTTCAAGACTCCTGATCGCACGGTCAACTTCGAGGACATTGAGCTCCAAGAAGATCTCTCTTATCGTGAGCACCCAGTTGCTATTCTTGAAGAGACTGAAAGCAAGACTTGCAACAAGTCAATCAAATTCCTCAAAGTCAAGTGGTCACACCATTCCGACCGTGAAGCTACCTGGGAACGCGAGGATCACCTCCGTTCTGAGTACCCGGCATTCTTTCAGTCCTAGATCTCGGGACGAGATCCTTCCGTAGTGGTGGAGTGTTGTAACACCCCGGATGTAACTTTCCCAATTTGTACTCCAACTCTTGCCGTTTCCGGCGTTAAGTTATTTTATTTTTTCGGGTTCGGGTTTCTGTCTCTGTGTGTTGTTATCATTGTCATGCATCTCATATCATGTCATCATATGCATTGCTTTTTCATACGTGTTCATCTCATGCATTCGAGCATTTTCCCCGTTGTCCGTTTTGCATTCCGGCGCTCCGTTATCCTCCGGTGGTCATTTCTAGATTTCTTTTGTGTGTGGGGATTAAACATTTCCGGTTTGGACCAAGACTTGCCAAGCGGCCTTGGTTTACTATCGGTAGACCGCCGGTCAAGTTTCATACCATTTGGACTTCGTTTGATACTCTAACGGTTAACCGAGGGACCAAAAAGGCCTCGCGTTGTTGCAACCCAACACCCCTCCAATTTGGCCCAAAACCCTCTCCATCATCTAGAGCGTTTGATCACGATCGCGTGGCCAAAAACCGCACCTCATTTGGACACTCCTACCTTCCTCTATGCCTATTTAAAGACACCCCCGAAAATCTCCTTCCCCTTCCTCCCGAAACCCTAGATCCATCCCCACCCACCGCCGCCGGACAAAATCCGCCGAGCCGGACATGTCCGGCTAGCCATCCGCCACCACGTGGCGTCCTCTCGTTGGTCGCGCCGCCATCGCCCCACATCGCCTGTCCCCGCCGCCGCGCGGCCCGGGAGACCGGAGCCGGCCCTCCAGGCCCGCGACCTCGATCGGCCGCCGCCTCAGGCGCGCGCCCGCGCCGCCCTCCGCCCCGCTCCGCCTCAAGCTCGCCACGGCCGCCACTCGTCTCCGGCGACGCTCGCCGCCGCCCGCCGAGCTCGCGCCGCTCCGGCCGTCGCCTCCATGCTCGCCGCGGTCGCCTCCCCGTCGTCAATCTTCTCCGGCCGGAGTCCTCAAGTCCGGCGATGTCCCGAGCTCCTTCCTCGATGGATCCGGCCGCCCCCATCTCACTCCGGCGAACAAGGACCTCTCCGGTGAACCTCGTAAAACGCGCCGGATCTGGATCTGGAAGATTGGATCGGGTTGACTTTTTGCCCGAAACCCTAGTTCATGTGCTCCTGTTCATCATGCTATATCTCCGCATCCATAGCTCCGTTTTGGGCATATAGCATATCAAAATGTTCGTCTCAGAGAGCACATCATTTCATTCCATTGCATCTTTTTCATTTGATTTCATCTTGATGCCCGAAATGTTGTTAGAAGAGGGCTACTTGAGATAATTGCCAGATCTGCTGCCCCATTTAGATATTTGTCATTTTTGCCATGATTATTATGTGCATGATATGCCCATGAGCTCTACATATGTTTTGTTAAGGATTTTGCCATCTTTCCAGAGGTGCAACCCATGTATTTTTGTGATGTGTGTGGTGACTAGCACAAGCTTGCAAAGTGAGGCACTTGGTAAAGCTGATTTCAGGGACTTAGCATTTCCACTAAGTCCTTGAGCTGTTTATCTCATATGGCCATATGTTCATGTTGTTTCCTAGTGATCCATGCCTCTTTTGAGGATGGTCAGTAAGAATGTTTTGTTAATCTTGTAGTGCTATATCCATCCATGTCTTTGTTTGCAATTATGGAGCACCCTAGCTTGAGTCAATCGAGCTCTACTTTTGCTACTTCGTGAATCTGGGCAGATTGTCTACTTGTTAGCGATTTTGCCGATGATGTTGTAGTTGATCCGTGCATTCTATGCTATTGTTCTTGCCATGTCTAGCTTGCATTTTGTGTATTCTTGATGGGTGTATGCTTAGATTATCATGACTTGCTCCGTAGTGAGTGCATCGAGCTCATAAACATGCCTACTTGATATCTGTTTTCAGCATGCTCCAGTTTTCACCAAGTCTAAGAACTGATTATGTTTTTGCCATGTTCACATGCTTGCAATTGTATTTTCTGATCCCTTTTGGCTCAAGGTCACTAAGGGACTTTTGTTAAGATCTTTGAGTAGCTCCATGCCATGCTTTACCTTGCCATGTTCAGGTCCTGTAGCATGTAGTTTTGTTGCTCCGAAGTGTGCTACCTAATCTGAAATTCCAAACAAGTGTTAATTTCACTAAGTCTGAAATCTGTTTGCCATATGCATTTTTGCCATGCTTGTTTGAACCTGTTAATGGATGATTTGGCCGTAGCTCAGTGCTAGACTTTTGTTAAGCATCTTGAATGCATCCCTTCCATGTATTTTTATGTCATATTTGAGTGATGTAGCTTGTTCATCTCTTTGCATTTAGACGGCTACTTGTTGTAAATCGCAGACCGGTGTCATATTTGAATTGCTTGCCATTTCCAAACCATAACTCCGATTTCGGCATTCTTTATATCGTTTTCAAGCGTTTTCATCTCATCTTTCCAGTGGCACACTTGGATACCCAAGTTGAGGCCAGGTTCATGCATCCCTTGTCAAATCTTACATATGCATCCCGCATTGCATCCCGCATAGCATATCATCATTGCATCATAGTGTTTGTTCCTTGCACGTGGTTGATTGTGTCCTTGTTGCTTGTTTGTCTTGTTGGGTAGATCCGGGAGACGAGTTCGCTAATGAGGAGCTCGTTGAGTTTGCTTTTGAGGATCCAGTCAACTCTAACCACTTTGCAGGCAAGATGATCATACCCTCGAAATCACTACTATCTTTGCTTTGCTAGATGCTCGCTCTTTTGATATGCCAATGCTACGATGCCTACCACTTGCTTTCAAGCCTCCCGAATTGCCATGTCAAACCTCTAACCCACCATGTCCTAGCAAACCATTGATTGGCTATGTTACCGCTTTGCTCAGCCCCTCTTATAGCGTTGCTAGTTGCAGGTGAAGATTGGAGACTGTTCCTTGTTGGAACATTATTTTCTTGTTGGGATATCATTATATTGCCATGTTATCTTTATGCATCTATATACTTGGTAAAGGGTGGAAGGCTCGGCCTCTCGCCTAGTGTTTTGTTCCACTCTTGCCGCCCTAGTTTCCGTCATATCGGTGTTATGTTCCCGGATTTTGCATTCCTTACGCGGTTGGGTTATAATGGGAACCCCTTGATAGTTCGCCTTGATTAAAGCTTTTCCAGCAATGCCCAACCTTGGTTTTACCATTTGCCACCTAGCCTCTTTCCCCTTGGGTTTTTGGAGCCCGAGGGTCATCTTATTTAAACCCCCCGGGCCAGTGCTCCTCTGAGTGTTGGTCCGACCGAGTAGACTGCGGGGCCACCTCGGGGCAACTTGAGGGTTTGTTTTACTCGTAGGATGTCTCATCTGAGTGTGCCCTGAGAACGAGATATGTGCAGCTCCTATCGGGATTTGTTGGCACATTCGGGCGGTGTTGCTGGTCTTGTTTTAACCTGTCGAAGTGTCTTGAAGAACCGAGATACCGAGTCTGAACTGAACGTCTCGGGAGGAGGTATATTCCTTCGTTGACCGTGAGAGCTTGTCATGGGCTAAGTTGGGACTCCCCTGCAGGGATTTGAACTTTCGAAAGTCATGCCCGCGGTTATGGGCAGATGGGAATTTGTTAATGTCCGGTTGTAGATAACTTGAACCTTAACTTAATTAAAATGAATCAACTGAGTGTGTTACCGTGATGGCCTCTTCTCGGCAGAGTCCAGGAAGTGGACACGGGGTTGGAGTAATGCTTGTGCAGGTTGCTCTTTAGTTTCTCGCTCGCGTTTTGCCTCCTCTTCTCGCTCTCTTTTGCGAACAGGATAGCCACCATATTTGCTAGTCGCTTGCTGCAGCTCCACATATTCACCTTGCCTTACCTATAAGCTTAAATAGTCTTGATCGCGAGGGTGCGAGATTGCTGAGTCCCTGTGGCTCACAGATTACTATTACACCAGATGCAGGGCCTGATGATTCCGCTCCAGGTGATGCACTTGAGCTCAAGTGGGAGTTCGACGAGGACTCTCAATGATACTATGTTTCCTTTCCTGATGATCAGTAGTGGTGCCCAGTTGGGGGTGATCGGGACCGTGTCGCATGTTGGGTTATCTTTTATTTTGGCGCCGTAGTCGGGCCATGAGTGTTTGGATGATGTAATGTTATTTATGTACTTGATTGACGTGGCGAGTGTAAGCCAACTATGTTATCTCCCCTTTTATTATCTATATTACACGGGATGTTGTGAAGATTGCCTAACTTGCGACATATGCCTTCAATGCGATTATGCCTCTAAGTCATGCCTCGACACATGGGAGATATAGTCGCATCCTGGGTGTTACACACCTTTTGAGAGAGCCATACATGATTTGGAATTTGTTAGAATACTCTATGTGCTTCACTTATGTCTTTTGAGTTATATAGTTTTGCTCTAGTACTTCACTTATATCTTTTAGAGCACGGTGGTGGATTTGTTTTATAGAAACTATTGATCTCTCATGCTTCACTTAGATTATTTTGAGAGTCTTAAATAGCATGGTAATTCGCTTAAATAATCCTAATATGCTTGGTATTCAAGAATAGTAAAAACTTTCTTATGAGTGTGTTGAATGCTATGAGAAGTTTGATGCTTGATAATTGTTTTGAGATATGAAGATGGTGATATTAAAGTTCTGCTAATCGAGTAGTTGTGAATTTGAGAAATACTTGTGTTAAAGTTTGTGATTCCCGTGGCATGCACGTATGGTGAACCATTATGTGATGAAGTCGGAGCATGATTTATTTATTGATTGTCTTCCTTATGAGTGGCAGTCGGGGACGAGCGATGGTCTTTTCCTACCAATCTATCCCCCTAGGGGCATGTGTGTAATACTTTGCTTTGATAACTTGTAGATTTTTGCAATAAGTATATGAGTTGTTTATGACTAATGTTGAGTCCATGGATTATACACACTTTTCTTCCTTCCACCATTGCTAGCCTCTCTAATACCGCGCACCTTTCGCTGGTATCATACACCCACCATATACCTTCCTCAAAACAACCACCATACCTACCTATTATGGCATTTCCATAGCCATTCCGAGATATATTGCCATGCAACTTTCCACCGTTCCATTTATTATGACACACTCCATCATTGTCATATTGCTTAGCATGATCATGTAGTTGACATCATATTTGTGGCAAAGCCACCATTCATAATTCTTTCATACATGTCACTCTTGATTCATTCCATATCCCGGTACACCGCCGGAGGCATTCATATAGAGTCATATTTTGTTCTAAGTATCGAGTTGTAATTGTTGAGTTGTAAGAAAATAAAAGTGTGATGATCATCATTATTAGAGCATTGTCCCAGTGAGGAAAGGATGATGGAGACTATGATTCCCCCACAAGTCGGGATGAGACTCCGGATGAAAAATAAAAATAAAAAAGAAAGAAAAGAGGCCATAAAAAAGAGAAAAGGCCCAAATAATAAAAAATGAGAGAAAAAAAGAGAAGGGGCAATGCTACTATCCTTTTACCACACTTGTGCTTCAAAGTAGCACCATGATATTCATGATAGAGAGTCTCTCATTTCGTCACTTTCATATACTAGTGGGAATTTTTCATTATAGAACTTGGCTTGTATATTCCAATGATGGGCTTCCTCAAAATGCCCTAGGTCTTCATGAGCAAGCAAGTTGGATGCACACCCACTTAGTCTCTTTTGTTGAGCTTTCATATACTTATAGCTCTAGTGCATCCGTTGCATGGTAATCCCTACTCACTCACATTGATATCTATTGATGGGCATCTCCATAGCCCGTTGATACACCTAGTTGACGTGAGACTATCTTCTCCCTTTTTTCTTCTCCACAACCACCATTCTATTCCACCTATAGTGCTATATCCATGGCTCATGCTCATGTATTGCGTGAAGATTGAAAAAGTTTTGAGAATGTCAAAAGTATGAAACAATTGCTTGGATTGTCATCGGGGTTGTGCATGACTTAAATACTTTGTGTGGTGAAGATAGAGCAAAGCCAGACTATATGATTTTGTAGGGATAACTTTCTTTGGCCATGTTATTTTGAGAAGACATGATTGCTTTGTCAATATGCTTGAAGTATTATTATTTTTATGTCAGTACTAAACTTTTATCTTGAATCTTTCGGATCTGAATATTCATACCATAATTAAGAAGAATTACATTAAAATTATGCCAAGTAGCATTCTACATCAAAAATTCTGTTTTTATCATTTACCTGCTCGAGGACGAGCAGGAACTAGGCTTGGGGATGCTTGATACTGAAGGAAATATGCCCTAGAGGCAATAATAAAGTTATTATTTATTTCCTTATATCATGATAAATGTTTATTATTCATGCTAGAATTGTATTAACCGGAAACATGATACATGTGTGAATACATAGACAAACAGAGTGTCACTAGTATGCCTCTACTTGACTAGCTCGTTGATCAAAGATGGTTAAGCTTCCTAGCCATAGACAAAGAGTTGTCATTTGATTAACGGGATCACATCATTAGGAGAATGATGTGATTTACTTGACCCATTCCGTTAGCATAGCACTTGATCGTTTAGTTTGTTGCTATTGCTTTTTTCATGACTTATACATGTTCCTATGACTATGAGATTATGCAACTCCCGTTATAAAACGTCACAACGTAACTGGGTGATATAAAGGTGCTCTACAGGTGTCTCCGAAGGTACTTGTTGGGTTGGCGTATTTCGAGATTAGGATTTGTCACTCCGATTGTCGGAGAGGTATCTCTGGGCCCACTCGGTAATGCACATCACTATAAGCCTTGCAAGCCTTGCAACTAATGAGTTAGTTGCGGGATGATGTGTTACGGAACGAGTAAAGAGACTTGCCGGTAACGAGATTGAACTAGGTATTGAGATACCGACAATTGAATCTCGGGCAAGTAACATACCGATAACAAAGGGAACAATGTATGTTGTTATGCGGTTTGACCGATAAAGATCTTCGTAGAATATGTAGGAGCCAATATGAGCATCCAGGTTCCGCTATTGGTTATTGACCAGAGACGTGTCTCGGTCATGTCTACATAGTTCTCGAACCCATAGGGTCCGCACGCTTAAGGTTCGATGACGGTTAAATTATGAGTTTATGTGTTTTGATGTACCGAAGGAGTTTGGAGTCCCGGATGAGATCGGGGACATGACAAGGAGTCTCAAAATGGTCGAGACGTAAACATCGATATATTGGACGACTATATTCGGACATCGGAAAGGTTCTGAGTGATTCGGGTATTTTCGGGAGTACCGGGGAGTTACATGAATTCGTATTGGGCCTTAGTGGGCCATACGGGAAAGGAGAGAAAGGCCTCAAAGGGTGGCCGCACCCCTCCCCATGGGCTGGTCCGAATTGGACTAGGGAGGGGGGGCGCCCCCTTCCTTCCTTCTCCTTTTCCCTTCCCTTTCCTTCCCTCCTACTCCTACTACATGGAAGGGCTCCTAGTTCTACTAGGAAAGGGGAAATCCTACTCCCGGTGGGAGTAGGACTCCCCTAGGGCGCGCCATAGAGGGCCGGCCCTCCCCCTCCTCCACTCCTTTATATACGGGGGCAGGGGGCACCCCAAGGAGACAACAATTGATCTCTTGATCTCTTAGCCGTGTGCGGTGCCCCCCTTCACCATAATCCACCTCGATCATATCGTAGCGGTGCTTAGGCGAAGCCCTGCGTCAGTAGAACATCATCATCATCACCACGCCGTCGTGCTGACGAAACTCTCCCTCAACACTCGGCTGGATCGGAGTTCGAGGGACGTCATCGAGTTGAACGTGTGCAAAACTCGGAGGTGCCGTGTGTTCGGTACTTGATCGGTCGGATCGTGAAGACGTACGGCTACATCAACCGCGTTGTGCTAACACTTCCGCTTTCGGTCTATGAGGGTACGTGGACACACTCTCCCCTCTCGTTGCTATGCATCACCATGATCTTGCGTGTGCGTAGGAATTTTTTTGAAATTACCACGTTCCCCAACAGTGGCATCCGAGCCAGGTTTTATGCGCAAATGTCATATGCACGAGTAGAACACAAGTGAGTTGTGGGCGATATAAGTCATACTGCTTACCAGCATGTCATACTTTGGTTCGGCGATATTGTTGGATGAAGC
The DNA here is from genome assembly GCF_018294505.1 of Triticum aestivum. NCBI lineage: Eukaryota > Viridiplantae > Streptophyta > Magnoliopsida > Poales > Poaceae > Triticum > Triticum aestivum. The sequence continues at coordinate 221,069,134 of NC_057797.1, forward strand.
GGCCCGGACCGACATTACGCGTACGCTTACGCGAGACTGGTTTTACCACCGTGCTATGCACAGAGGTGACTAGCGGGTGTCAGTTTCTCCAACTTTAGTTGAACCGAGTGTGGCTACGCCCGGTCCTTGCGAAGGTTAAAACAACACCAACTTGACAAACTATCATTGTGTTTTTGATGCGTAGGTAAGAACGGTTCTTGCTAAGCCCGTAGCAGCCACGTAAAACTTGCAACAACAAAGTAGAGGACGCCTAACTTGTTTTTGCAGGGCATGTTGTGATGTGATATGGTCAAGACGTGATGAGATATAAGTTGTTGTATAAGATGATCATGTTTTGTTGAAGTTATCGGCAACTGGCAGAAGCCTTATTGTTGTCTCTTTATTGCATAAGATGCAAGCGCCAAATAATTGCTTTACTTTATCGCTATGTGATAGCAATAGTTGCAAGAGCAATAGTTGGCGAGACGACCATGCGACGACACATCGATATAGATCAAGATGATGGAGATCATGGTGTCATGCCGGTGACGATGGAAATTATGACGATGCTTTGGAGATGGAGATCAAAGGCACAAGATGATGATGGCCATATCATGTCACATATTTTGATTGCATGTGATGTTTGTCTTTTATACATCTTATTTTGCTTAGTTTGGCGGTAGCATTATAAGATGATCTCTCACTAAATTTCAAGATAAAAGTGTTCTCCCTGAGTATGCACCGTTGCCAAAGTTCGTCGTGCCCAGACACCACGTGATGATCGGGTGTGATAAGCTCTACGTCCATCTACAACAGGTGCAAGTCAGTTTTGCACACGCAGAATACTCAGGTTAAACTTGACGAGCCTAGCATATGCAGATATGGCCTCGGAACACTGAGACCGAAAGGTCGAGCGTGAATCATATAGTAGATATGATCAACATAATGATGTTCACCATTGAAAGCTACTCCATTTCACGTGATGATCGGTTATGGTCTAGTTGATTTGGATCACGTGATCACTTAGATGATTAGAGGGATGTCTATCTAAGTGGGAGTTCTTAAGTAATATGATTAATTGAACTTTAATTTATCATGAACTTAGTCCTGGTAGTATTAGCATATCTATGTTGTAAATCAATAGCTCGCGTTTAGCTCCCCTGTTTTATTTTTGATATGTTCCTAGAGAAAACTGAGTTGGAAGATGTTAGTAGCAATGATGCGGATTGGATCCGTGATCTGAGGTTTATCCTCATTGCTGCACAGAAGAATTATGTCCTTGATGCACCGCTAGGTGACAAACCTATTGCAGGAGCAGATGCAGATGTTATGAACGTTTGGCTAGCTCAATATGATGACTACTTGATAGTTTAGTGCACCATGCTTAACGGCTTAGAATTGGGACTTCAAAGACGTTTTGAACGTCATGGACCATATGAGATGTTCCAGGAGTTGAAGTTAATATTTCAAGCAAATACCCGAGTTGAGAGATATGAAGTCTCCAACAAGTTCTATAGCTAAAAGATGGAGGAGAATAGCTCAAGCAGTGAGCATGTGCTCAGAATGTCTGGGTACTACAATCGCTTGAATCAAGTGGGAGTTAATCTTCCAGATAAAATAGTGATTGACAGAATTATCTAGTCACCATCACCAAGTTAGTAGAACTTCGTGATGAACTATAGTATGCAAGGGATAACGAAACGATTCCCAAGCTTTCATGATGCTGAAATCGACGAAGGTAGAAATCAAGAAAAGCATCAAGTGTTGATGGTTGACAAGACCACTAGTTTCAAGAAAAGGGCAAAGGGAAGAAGGGGAACTTCAAGAAGAACGCAAGCAAGTTGCTGCTCAAGTGAAGAAGCCCAAGTCTGGTACCTAAGCCTGAGACTAAGTGCTTCTACTGCAAAGGGACTGGTCAATGCAAGCGGAACTGCCCCAAGTATTTGGCGGATAAGAAGGATGGCAAAGTGAACAAAGGTATATTTGATATACAGATTATTGATGTGTATTTTACTAGTGTTTATAGCAACCCTCGGTATTTGATACTGGTTCAGTTGCTAAGAGTAGTAACTCGAAACAGGAGTTGCAGAATGAACAGAGACTAGTTAAGGGTGAAGTGACGATGTGTATTGGAAATGGTTCCAAGATTGATATGATCATCATCGCACACTCCCTATACTTTCGGGATTAGTGTTAAACCTAAAATAAATGTTATTTAGTGTTTGCGTTGAGCATAATATGATTTGATCATGTTTATTGCAATACGGTTATTCATGTAAGTTAGAGAATAATTGTTGTTCTGTTTACATGAATAAAACCTTCTATGGTCATACACCCAATGAAAATGGTTTGTTGGATCTCGATCGTGGTGATACACATATTTCATAATATTGAAGCCAAAAGATGCAAAGTTAATAATGATAGTGCAACTTATTTGTGGCACTGCCGTTTAGGTCATATTGGTGTAAAGCGCATGAAGAAATCCATGCTGATGGGCTTTTGGAATCACTTGATTATGAATCAGTTGATGCTTGCGAACCATGCCTCATGGGCAAGATGACTAAGACTCCGTTCTCCGGAACAATGGAGCGAGCAATAGATTTGTTGGAAGTCATACATACTGATGTATGTGGTCCGATGAATATTGAGGCTCGCGGCAGGTACCATTATTTTCTGATCTTCACAGATGATTTGAGCAGATATGAGTATATCTACTTAATGAAACACAACTCTGAAACATTTGAAAAGTTCAAAGAATTTCAGAGTGAAGTGGAGAATCATCGTCACAAAAATAAAAGTTTCTACGATATGATCGTAGAAGTAAAATATTTGAGTTACGAGTTTGGCCTTCAGTTAAAACAATGTGAAATAGTTTCACTACTCACGCCACCTGGAACACCACAGTGTAATGGTGTGTCCGAACGTCGTAACCGTACTTTATTAGATATGGTGCGATCTATGATGTCTCTTACCAATTTACCACTATCATTTTGGGGTTATGCATTAGAGACAGCTACATTCACGTTAAATAGGGCACCATCTAAATCCGTTGAGACGACACCGTATGAACTATGGTTTGGCAAGAAACCTAAGATGTCGTTTCTTAAAATTTGAGGTGCAATGCTTATGTGAAAAGTTTCAACCTGATAAGCTCAAACCCAAATCGGAGAAGTGCATCTTCATAGGATACCCAAAAGAAAATGTTGGGTACACCTTCTATCACAGATCCGAAGGTAAGATATTCATTGCTGAGAATGGATCCTTTCTAGAGAAGGAGTTTCTCTCGAAAGAAGTGAGTGGGAGGAAAGTAGAACTTGATGAGGTAATTATACCTGCTCCCTTATTGGAAAGTAGTTCATCACAGAAATCTGTTCCTGTGACTACTACACCAATTAGTGAGGAAGCTAATGATGATGATCATGTAACTTCAGATCAAGTTACTACCGAACCTCGTAGGTAAACCAGAGTGAGATCCGCACCAGAGTGGTACGGTAATCCTGTTCTGGAGGTCATATTACTTGACCATGACGAACCTACGAACTACGAGGAAGCGATGATGAGCCCAAATTCCACGAAATGGCTTGAGGCCATGAAATCTGAGATGAGATCCATGTATGAGAACAAAGTATGGACTTTGATTGACTTGCCCATTGATCGGCGAGCCATTGAGATTAAATGGATCTTCAAGAGGAAGACGGACGATGATAGTAGTGTTACTATCTACAAAGCTAGAATTGTCGCAAAAGGTTTTCGACAAGTTCAAGGTGTTGACTAGATGAGAGTTTCTCACTCGTATCTATGCTTAAGTCTGTCCGAATCATGTTAGCAATTGCCACATTTTATGAAATCTGGCAAATGGATAAACAAAGCTACATTCCTTAATGGATTTATTAAAGAAGAGTTGTATATGATGCAACAAGAAAGTTTTGTTAGTCATAAAGGTGCTAACAAAATATGCAAGCTCCAGCGATCCATCTATGGACTGGTGCAAGCATCTCGGAGTTGGAATATACGCTTTAATAAGTTGATCAAAGCATATAGTTTTATACAGACTTGCAGTGAAGCCTGTATTTACAAGAAAGTGAGTGGGAGCACTACAACATTTCTGATAAGTGTATGTAAATGACATATTGTTGATCGGAGATAATGTAGAATTATTCTGCAAAGCATAAAGGAGTGTTTGAAAGGAGTTTTTCAAAGAAAGACCTCGGTGAAGCTACTTACATATTGAGCATCAAGATCTATAGAGATAGATCAAGACGCTTGATAAGTTTTTCAATGAGTACATACCTTGACAATATTTTGAAGTAGTTCAAAATGAAACAGTCAAAGAAAGAGTTCTTGCCTGTGTTACAAGGTGTAAAGTTGAGTAAGACTCAAAACCTGACCACGGCAGAAGATAGAGAGAGAATGAAAGTCATTCCCTATGCCTTGGCCATAGGTTCTATAAAATATGTCATGCTGTGTACCAGATCTATTGTATACCCTACACTGTTTTTGGCAAGGGAGTACAATAGTGATCTAGGGGTAGATCACTGGACATCGGTCAAATTATCCTTAGTGGAATAAGGATATGTTTCTCGATTATGGAGGTGACAAAAAGGTTCGTTGTAAAGGGTTACGTCGATGCAAGTTTTGACACTGGTCCAGATGACTCTAAATCTCAATCTGGATATATATTGAAAGTGGGAGCAATTAGCTAGAATAGCTCCATGCAAGCATTGCTGACATAGAAATTTGCAAAATACTTACGGATCTGAATGTGGCAGACCCGTTGACTAAACTTCTCTCACAAGCAAAACATGATCACACCTTAGTACTCTTTGGGTGTTAATCACATAGCGATGTGAACTAGATTATTGACTCTAGTAAACCCTTTGGGTGTTGATCACATGACGATGTGAACTATGGGTGTTAATCACATGGTGATGTGAACTATTGGTGTTAAATCACATGGCGATGTGAACTAGATTATTGACTCTAGTGCAAGTGGGAGACTAAAAGAAATATGCCCTAGAGGCAATAATAAAGTTATTATTTATTTCCTTATATCATGATAAATGTTTATTATTCATGCTAGAATTGTATTAACCGGAAACATGATACATGTGTGAATACATAGACAAATAGAGTGTCACTAGTATGCCTCTACTTGACTAGCTCGTTGATCAAAGATGGTTAAGTTTCCTAGCCATAGACAAAGAGTTGTCATTTGATTAACAGGATCACATCATTAGGAGAATGATGTGATTGACTTGACCCATTCCGTTAGCATAGCACTTGATCGTTTAGTCTGTTGCTATTGCTTTCTTCATGACTTATACATGTTCCTATGACTATGAGATTATGCAACTCCCGTTTACCGGAGGAACACTTTGTGTGCTACCAAACATCACAACGTAACTGAGTGATTATAAAGGTGTTGTACAGGTGTCTCCGAAGGTACTTGTTGGGTTGGCGTATTTCGAGATTAGGATTTGTCACTCTGATTGTCGGAGAGGTATCTCTGGGCCCACTCGGTAATGCACATCACTATAAGCCTTGCAAGCATTGCAACTAATGAGTTAGTTGCGGGATGATGTGTTACGGAACGAGTAAAGAGACTTGCCGGTAACGAAATTGAACTAGGTATTGAGATACCGACGATCGAATCTCGGGCAAGTAACATACCGATGACAAAGGGAACAACATATGTTGTTATGCGGTTTGACCGATAAAGATCTTCGTAGAATATGTAGGAGCCAATATGAGCATCCAGGTTCCGCTATTGGTTATTGACCGGAGACGTGTCTCCGTCATGTCTACATAGTTCTCGAACCCGTAGGGTCCGCACGCTTAAAGTTCGATGACGGTTAAATTATGAGTTTATGTGTTTTGATGTACCGAAAGAGTTCGGAGTCCCGGATGAGATCGGGGACATGACAAGGAGTCTCAAAATGGTCGAGACGTAAAGATCGATATATTGGACGACTATATTCGGACATCGGAAAGGTTTCGAGTGATTCGGGTATTTTCGGGAGTACCGGGGAGTTACGGGAATTCGTATTGGGCCTTAGTGGGCCATACGGGAAAGGAGAGAAAGGCCTCAAAGGGTGGCCGCAACCCTCCCCATGGGCTGGTCCGAATTGGACTAGGGAGAGGGGGGGTGTCGGTGTCAAAACCGGCGGATCTCGGGTAGGGGGTCCCGAACTGTGCGTCTAGGCCGGATGGTAACAGGAGGCAAGGGACACGAAGTTTTACCTAGGTTCGGGCCCTCTCGATGGAGGTAAAACCCTACGTCCTGCTTGATTAATATTGATGATATGGGTAGTACAAGAGTAGATCTACCACGAGATCAGAGAGGCTAAACCCTAGAAGCTAGCCTATGGTATGATTGTTGTTGTGTATGTTGTCCTACGGACTAAAACCCTCCGGTTTATATAGACACCGGAGAGGGTTAGGGTTACACAAAGTCGGTTACAATGGTAGGAGATCTGAATATCCGTATGGCCAAGCTTGCCTTCCACGCCAAGGAAAGTCCCTTCCGAACACGGGACGAAGTCTTCAATCTTGTATCTTCATAGTCCAGGAGTCCGGCTGAAGGTATAGTCCGGCCATCCGGACACCCCCTAATCCAGGACTCCCTCAGTAGCCCGTGAACCAGGCTTCAATGACGATGAGTCCGGCACGCAGATTGTCTTCGGCATTGCAAGGTGGGTTCCTCCTCCAAGTACTTCATAAAAGATTTTGAACACAAGGATAGTGTCCGGCTCTGCAAAATAAGTTTCCACATATTGCCATAGAGAGAATAATATCTACACAAATCTAATCTGCTGACGTATTCCGTAGCGTGAGACACCACAGCCAAGCTTTTATCCGAGTCGTTTCATTATCCCACCTCAGCGCGTCATGCGAGGCGGTTTCCTTGGCACGTCTTGTCAAAGCAGAGATCGTGTCCCCTTATTCCGGGATTCTCATCAATACGGGCGTGGGTAACCCAACCGCTTCTAGGACTCCTAGATCATAGGCAAGTCCAAACGGACACGGAGAGGACGCTTGATATTCACCCTCTTTATAAAGAGACAAGGCTTTTATTTTTCCCTCCCGTGCTCAATCGAATCCTTCCCCCGCCTCAAGCTCAAACGCCCAAAGCTCAGGCCAGGTGCTCCGAACCTTCAGTCATGTCCAGATCTAGCCTTCAAGGCCGATGGGTGCCTTCCTCCGTCACGGAAGAAGACATCAAAAAGTTGAGGGAGGCCAGATATCTGACCGCCGAGATTTTGCATCGGCTGCCTCCCCGGGGGCAGGCCGTCCCCTCCCCCGAACCCAACGAGAGCGTCATGTTCGTCTCCCACTTCCTCCGAGGTCTAGGCCTTGCTTTGGATCCCTTCGTCAGGGGCTTGATGTTTTACTACGGGCTAGATTTCCATGATCTGGCTCCGGACTCCTGTCTTCATATCACGACATTTATTGTCGTGTGCGAGGCCTTCCTCCGGGTTACCCCTCACTTTGGCTTATGGCTCAAGACCTTTGAAGTAAAGCCGAAGATGATCGAGGGGCAACATGCGGCGTGTGGAGGTGCCTCAATACGCAAGATGACAGGAGCTCCATGGCCCGAAGGTTCCCTTCCAGAGGTGTCTGAATTGTGGCAACATGAGTGGTTCTACATCACGGCTCCTAGAAGTGCCAAGTGGGCGGCCACCCCTGTTTTCCGCCCGGGCCCTCCACCACAACTGATGTCATGGATTAGCAGAGGATTGAGCTGGGGTCCAGCCAAGGACGTGCCTATACTGCAAAGCCGCATTCAAGATCTCTTCAACGGAGATTTCAGTTTGGTTGCGGTAACACAAGTTATGCTGGTTCGTCAAGTCCAGCCTTGCAAACGCCGGCCCCTTCGCTTGTGGGAGTTCAATCCCGAGGGACCGCGTGCCATTCAAAATTTCCTCGGCCTGACGCACGAGGAGATGTACAAGTCATTCTTCGGACCTCAGGTAGAGTGTCCGGAAATTACTGAGGACGTGGGCCTGAGCAGTAACCGCGCCGCCGAACAGGTAAGGAATCTTCCGGCCAAACATACTATCTCTCATTTGTTACGAAGTTATTTCTGAGAGTTTGCTTTTTGATCAGGACTAGCTAACGAAAGCGAAGTTGATTCGGTGTTCGGCCCCCCTCCCTGAGGGTTTGGAAAATCCGGTGCTGGAAAAGATGCTCCAGATCGCACCTTGCCCGGAGCCTTTGAAGGAAGATACTATGGAGGATAATAAGGGCAGACGCGGGCCCCCAACGCTGCCTATTCTAACCGAGGGAGCGAGCGTCTCCATGAAGGAAGATGACCGGAAGAGGAAAAGGACCGCGCCCGGGGTTTCGAAAGCCGAAGCTTCCAAACGGGAGAAGAAGTCTCCCACAGAGGGTCCTACCTCGGGGGGTGCTGTTACCGCACAAAGTCCACGGGGGGATCAATTCTCCCACGAGTCGTAAGTGACCCGAAATACTTTAACAGTACAGATATGCCATCTTTTTCTTCTGAGAAATTAACCACCACATATATCTTTGCAGTTCGGGCCTTAGCCCCTCACAAATGAGCTCGTCTTTGGGGGATCTTCTTCCAGAGATGATGGAGAGTGAAACGCCTCCTCCGCTCTGGAAGCGGGCGACCCTGAAGTGTCGTCGCGGAGGGCCTCTCCGAGTCCGGTGAGGCCAGAAGATAATCCCATTGACCCCCGAAGCTCCCAGTGTCCGGCTCCCGAAGAGAGCAGACAAAAGAGTCCGACACCGTCCAGTGTGCGATCGAATGTTCTGAGGGAGTTGGTGGGGCGAGCGGCCATCTCAGATGAACACTGTGTGCTGATGAATACGGTGATGGAGAGAATCTCGTCCGCCGAAAGCGGATTGCATAAAGCTTTTATGAGTCTACTGACAGGCTTTGAGGTACGTAAAATAATGTATGATAGTCCTGCACATGCTAAGTGTGCCCTGTGTAGATAGTAGCCCCTAAGACTCTGGTTGTCATCGGGAACGACGACGATCAGAGGATCATAATCCCAGGTAGTAACCATACTGCCTCTATGAGCAAGTGATGGAAGCTCCGGTGGCTAGCCGGACTAGCGAGTTTGCCCATTTAAGACGGCAGTTGGATGCGGCAGACGCCGACATCGAGCTTGTTAACAAAAGGCTTGACGAGGCACAGGGTAAGTGTCATTATCTGGTAAACGCCACATAGGAAGAGCAGCATGATGCCAGTATCTTTAATATGTTGTGAGTGCAAATGGAGCTGCCACTGTTGAAGCCTTGTGGGCAGAACTTGCCCGAGCCAAGGAACAAGCGAGGTTGGGTAATGCGGCTGCTTTGAAGGCGGTCAAAGAGTTGCAAGCCGAGAAGGCCGCTCATGGCGAGAGCCGAGATAAGATGGCCAAGATGGCCATAGAATTAAAAGCCGCCGTCGACCGTTGCCGGGTTCTTGAAAAGGAAAACCAGGCGAAGGCATCGGACCTTGAGAAGGCTACTGTAACGGGAAAAGACCTCCGCTCTGCTATGAGGGCAAAGAAGGAGGAGCTGCGGGAAGCCGCGGATATTGTGGCTGGGAAATCATTTATGTTGCAGAGGAAGTTCGGAGATCCACGGTATGCCCCTCTGGATCGGCTGTGGAGTTCGGAGGATGTGTATATGGATTTGGCGGCGAGCGCTGCCGATGCGGCCAAGTACTTCCAGAGTCAGACGAACCATGAAGTAGACCAGCTGTTTTGGAAACAATTCCATTCTCTCGAGCATCCGCTTTCATTGACTGACCAATTAGCCGAATGGGCCGAACTAAATAGGTTGTCCGAACTCTCCATGAGGTCTGATGTGGATCAGCTATGGCCGGAAAGGTCAAAACCGAACAGCTATTTCAGCTTGGTGCAGCAGTTCCTTGACATGGTGCCGCGCATAAATGCGATGAAGAGGTCGGCGTGCATAGAAGGCGCACGAATGGCCTTTGCCCGTGTTAAAGCATACTGGGCGGAGATGGATGCTACCACTGTTGCAGCGCGGGATTCAGCCATAGGTCGAAGGGCTGCTGAGCACTACTTTGAGGAAGTTCTTGAGGGTGCTCGTTTGATAGAGACCCAGTGCTCAAAAAATATTATGTTTGAGTGATATGTAATCTCATTTTAAGCGAAATGCTTCTATAAATTTTCATAAGGCTACTTTTATACTTTTGCCTGAAAGTAATATGATGCCTCCTGGGCGGCCGTTTATGTATACATCTGTATAACCTGAAAGATTGCAGCCGTCGGCTTCAACCCCCACGCATATAATGCGGAGGTTCTCGCAAAAACACGCGTTCACACTTAACCCAATGTCTTGGTCCTATAAAGGAGGTGATAGCGGAGCGAGCGAGGCAACTGGACTATAACGCTTTAACACTTTCACTTAGCCATAGGAGTTTGACAGTGGGGCTACTAGATAGCCCCTTGTGGCTCCGCACTCCCGCGATCCCGGGGTGCGTACATGCCTGGCCGGAAAACGGCCCTTAGTTAAGGCGGAGGAATTCTAACATTCCCATAGGTCGTCGAGTGGTTGACCAGTCTCACGCTATATCATGACAGTCAGTTTTCGGCTTTCTCTACTAAGGTGCTCGTCCGGATGAACCAGGGCACAATTGCAGTAGTTCTCCTGGTGCTACCTTAGCCGGTAAAGCGGAATGTAAGGCACCAAAACACAGGAGCCGGGCAAACCCAACATTTGACCAAAGACAATGATTCGGAGCTGATGCATATAGGGCCAAACTCGCGACGCCGAACACTCCCTAAGGTATTCGGTCTTTGTGGTATAAACCGGGCCTAAAGAATGGCATTTGTAAGAAGCCCCTTATGTCCAGGTACGTGCATTATTCTGGCGTGGCCACATGCCAAGACGTCAGCATCCTTCTCAACGGTGGATATGTATCAACAAGAGACAGTAAAAAAGGTTTACGCAGGGTCTTAATCTAAAAAGAATCCTTGGGGCGGGTCCCTGCTGCACATCTGCGCCTGTGTCTCCGTTGTGCCGTATCCTAGACGGGTGTAGCATGATGATCGTCTGTAAAAGAGAGGAATTTAGGTGAAAAGGTTGTCGTGCAAAAAGATAGTTTTCTAAAGAAACTATGTGTAATTCAAGATGAGAAGAAATTGCCACTTGTCTGCGCGCGTTGAGCCCCTTGTATTGAAAAATAGGGGTGTGACCATTTATTCGGTATAAGTAGTGGCGCCGGACTTGATTAGTTGTGTCTGAGGTCTTGACGACCTATTGGATGCTTTCGCTGGTCCGGGCGCCTTTAGTGTGCGGCTGCCAAGGCAGCCTCACTCTCTTCGGTGCGCAGAGATCGCTTGATATTTCCGTGCACTGAGATGATGCCTCGTGGACCGGGCATCTTGAGTGTGAGGGAGGCGTAGTGTGGTATTGCATTAAAGCGAGCGAAAGCTTCGCGTCCGAGCAGTGCTTGATAGCCACTTTGAAACGGAGCGATGTGGAAAGTTAAATGCTCGCGACGGAAGTTATCGGGGGAGCCGAATATAACTTGCAGTAGGAGGGATCCCGTGCAACGAGCCCCTGGGCCTGGCGTTACTCCTTTAAAGGTAGTGTTGCTATGGCGAATTTGTGTTGGGTCTAACCCCATCCCACGGATTGTATCCTGATATATTAGGTTTAGGCTGCTGCCGCCGTCCATCAAGACTCATGTGAAGTGATATCCGCCAATTACTGGGTCTAACACCAGGAAGCCCATCCTGCGTGTCAGATACTTGCTGACTAATCGCGATGGTCGAAAGTGATCGGTTGAGATGACCAGTGGCAGGACTTCGCGGTGATAGGCGCTTGGGTATTTTTTTCTGGGAGTGTCGCATTGTTTTTTCCCTTGATCACGTGTAACACGTTTACTGTTTTGACTTCGGGTGGAATTCTTTTTTGTTCCCCCATGTCTTGCTTGGGAGGTTCGTCCTCGTCTTCACTTGGTGTATCCTCCCCCTTGTGTACGGCGTTGAGCTTGCCGGACTGCTTGAAGACCCAACATTCTCTGTGGGTATGATTAGCAGGTTTGCCAGGGGTACTATGGATCTGACATACTTGGTCCAGAATTTTGTTGAGGCTGGACAGTTCATCCCTGGTGCCTTTAGGGGGCGGCTTTTGACCTGGCCGAGAGACTTTGAATCTGGCATTTACTACCGTGCCCTTCATGCTGTCTTCTTTATTCCGGCGTTTATTATTGCTGTTGCGCCGTGATTTCCCATTTCCATCTCTAACTTCAGATGTACTGGGATCGCTGGTGCTGCATCTGGCTAGCCAGCTTTCCTCACCCACACAAAAGAGGGTCATGAGGTTTGTTAATGCGGCCATCGTTCTCGGCTTATTTTGGCCCGAAAGCCCAGAGATGGCTAGCCAGTGGCAATTTTGGCCCGAAAGCCGACCACGCCATCGTCCGCATCCGGTAGTCGGACATAAGTCCCTTGAAAATTTGCCCGAAAGGCGTCTTCGAGCTCTTCCCAACTTCCAATGGAGCTTTCGGGGAGGCCTTTGATCTAGTGACGAGCTGGCCCTTTGAGCTTGAGGGGTAAGTACTTGATGGCGTGGAGATCATCTCCTTGAGCCGTATGGATATGAAGGATGTAGTCCTCAATCCAGACCCCAGGGTCTGTTGTTCCGTCATATGCCTCTATGTTTACGGGCTTGAATCCCTCTGGAAATTCATGGTCCAGCACCTCATCGGTGAAACACAGGGGGTGTGCGGCATCCCTGTAGCTGGGTGTGCCGCGTTGTTCGGATGTTTGTTGTGTTGCATTGTATGCTGGGGTGCGCTTGCGTGGTCCATAGATGGATCTTGTTGCGCCGTCCTTTGGGTGCAAGCCCTCACATGGGTCGCGTGTTGTATTGTGAGCGGCGTTGTATGCCGTTCTGTGTTGATAGAGGGGTCGTCTATCCAACCAGGTGGCTGCTTTGATATTTGGCTGTGGGGGGTCTGAGGCCTCCTGATCGAATTCAGGTAGCAGCTTCCGCTTTGGGTAGCTCTTGGAGGGGCGATCGTCGCCGTACATCGTTGTTGTGTTGAGTATTTTACTCCATCTGATTTGGAGTGTGTCTTGTGCAGCCTTGAGCCTTTGCTTCTGCTTTTTCAGACTCCTCGCGGTGGCAACAAGCCTTTTATGGGCATTCTGCTACTCCGGGTGCCTGTCCGGCGTTATGTCGTCTGGACCATTATCCTTGATAGGATTTGTTTGTTCGGTTTGATTATCCGGATTGCCGTTGTCCGGCAGCGGTTCGCCCTGCTCCAGCGCCGGGTCTGTGTGATTGCTATTTCTATCGAGGCGGGATTTGGGGCGGCGCTTGCGTCGCCGCTTTGACTGCTTTTCGAGGGAACAAGCCTTCGGTGCGTCCTTCCGCTCCTCGTCGTCATCTTTTGGTGCGTCCACCATGTATACGTCATATGATGAGGTGGTGTTCCAGGGCCCAATAGGCGCTGGTTCTTCATCGTCTCCTTCATCGGCGTCCATACCGTCGATGTCTTCGGAGTCGAGGTCGAGCATGTCGGTTAAGTCGTCGACAGTGGCTACAAAGTGGGTGGTGGGTGGGCTTTGAATTTCTTCATCGTCCGTACCCCAACCTTGCTAACCGTAGTTCGGCTAGGGCTCTCCTAATAAAGAGAGAGACTTTAGTGTCTTCAGAATATCGCCGAAAGGAGAGTGCTGGAAGATGTTCGCGACAGTAAACTCCATGATCGGCGCCCAATCGGATTTGATCGGCAGGGGCGCGGAGGGTTCGGGGCCCAGAGAGGAGTCCGGCTCCTTGGAGTCACGAGTCTCGCGGAGTGCGGGGCTGGTGTTCGGCTCAATCGCCGTTGGGATCGCAGCCCCTGAGGCGGTGTCCAACCACCCATCCTCGATCGGCGCGGTTGGCTCCGAATTAAGGGTCGAAGCCGATGCGGGTGCGGCCTCCAGGGCACTGTTTGGCGGCAGAGCTAGATCATGCTCGTCGGGATAGTGCGGCGCGCTCGGTAGTGGCTCGAATCCATCGAATATCAAGTTCCCGCGGATGTCAGCCGTGTAGTTTAAACTTCCAAATCTGACCTGACGGCCAGGGGCGTAGCTTTCGATCTGCTCCAGATGGCCAAGTGAATTGGCCCGCAGTGCGAAGACGCCGAAGACAAAGATCTGTCCGGGGAGGAAGGTCTCACCCTGGACTGCATCGTTATTGGTGATCGTAGGATCCATCGAGCCTGACGGCGACGACACAGAGGAACTCTCAATGAAAGCACCAATGTCGGTGTCAAAACCGGCGGATCTCGGGTAGGGGGTCCCGAACTGTGCGTCTAGGCCGGATGGTAACAGGAGGCAAGGGACACGAAGTTTTACCCAGGTTCAGGCCCTCTCGATGGAGGTAAAACCCTACGTCTTGCTTGATTAATATTGATGATATGGGTAGTACAAGAGTAGATCTACCACGAGATCAGAGAGGCTAAACCCTAGAAGCTAGCCTATGGTATGATTGTTGTTGTGTGTGTTGTCCTACAGACTAAAACCCTCCGGTTTATATAGACACCGGAGAGGGTTAGGGTTACACAAAGTCGGTTACAATGGTAGGAGATCTGAATATCCGTACCGCCAAGCTTGCCTTCCACGCCAAGGAAAGTCCCTTCCAGACACGGGACGAAGTCTTCAATCTTGTATCTTCATAGTCCAGGAGTCCGGCTGAAGGTATAGTCCGGCCATCCGGACACCCCCTAATCCAGGACTCCCTCAGGGGGGCGCCCCCTTCCTTCCTTCTCCTTTTCCCTTCCCTTTCCTTCCCTCCTACTCCTACTACATGGAAGGGCTCCTAGTTCTACTAGGAAAGGGGAAATCCTACTCCCGGTGGGAGTAGGACTCCCCTAGGGCGCGCCATAGAGGGCCGGCCCTCCCCCTCCTCCACTCCTTTATATACGGGAGCAGGGGGCACCTCAAAGAGACAACAATTGATCTCTTGATCTGTTAGCCGTGTGCGGTGCCCCCTCCACCATAATCCACCTCGATCATATCATAGCGGTGCTTAGGCGAAGCCCTGCGTCGGTAGAACATCATCATCGACACCACGCCGTCGTGCTGACAAAACTCTCCCTGAACACTCGGCTGGATCAGAGTTCGAGGGACGTCATCGAGTTGAACGTGTGCAGAACTCGGAGGTGCCGTGCGTTCGGTACATGATCGGTTGGATCGTGAAGACGTACGACTACATCAACCGCGTTGTGCTAACGCTTCCGCTTTCGGTCTACGAGGGTACGTGGACACACTCTCCCCTCTCGTTGCTATGCATCACCATGATCTTGCGTGTGCGTAGGAAATATTTTGAAATTACTACGTTCCCCAACAGATACGTCTCCAACATATCTATAATTTTTTATTGCTCCATGCTATATTATGTACTGTTTTGGACATTATTGGGCTTTATTATCCACTTTTATATTATTTTTGGGACTAACCTATTAACCGGAGGCCCAGTCCAGAATTGATGTTTTTGCCTATTTTAGGGTTTCGAAGAAAAGGAATGTCAAACGAAGTCCAAACGGAATGAAACCTTTGGGAACGTGATTTTCTCACCGAACATGATCCAGGAGACTTGGACCCTACGTAAAGAACAAAGGAGGAGGCCACGAGGTAGGGGGCGCACCTACCCCCCAGGCGCGCCCTCCACCCTCGTGGGCCCCCTATTGCTCCACCGACGTACTCCTTCCTCCTATATATACCTACGTACCCCCAAACAATCAGATACGGAGCCAAACACCTAATTCCACCACCGCAACCTTCTGTATCCACGAGATCCCATCTTGGGGCCTGTTCCGGAGCTCCGCCGGAGGGGGTATCCATCACGGAGGGCTTCTACATCAACACCATAGCCTCTCCGATGAAGTGTGAGTAGTTTACCTCAGACCTTCGGGTCCATAGTTATTAGCTAGATGGCTTCTTATCTCTTTTTGGATCTCAATACAATGTTCTCCCCCTCTCTTGTGGAGATCTATTCGATGTAATCTTCTTTTTTCGGTGTGTTTGTTGAGACCGATGAATTGTGGGTTTATGATCAAGATTATCTATGAACAATATTTGAATCTTCTCTGAATTCTTTTATGTATGATTGGTTATCTTTGCAAGTCTCTTCGAATTATCAGTTTGGTTTGGCCTACTAGATTTATCTTTCTTGCAATGGGAGAAGTGCTTAGATTTGGGTTCAATCTTGCGGTGTCCTTTCCCAGTGACAGTAGGGGTAGCAAGGCAAGTATTGTATTGTTGCCATCGAGGATAACAAGATGGGGTTTTTTATCATATTGCATGAATTTATCCCTCTACATCATGTCATCTTGCTTAAGGCGTTACTCTGTTTTCATGAACTTAATACTCTAGATTCATGCTGGATAGCGGTCGATGAGTGGAGTAATAGTAGTAGATGCAGGCAGGAGTCGGTCTACTTGTCTCGGACGTGATGCCTAGATACATGATCATACCTAGATATTCTCATAACTATGCTCAATTCTGTCAATTGCTCAACAGTAATTCGTTCACCCACCGTAAAATACTTATGCTCTTGAGAGAAGCCACTAGTGAAACCTATGGCCCCCGGGTCTATCTTCATCATATTAATCTTCCAATACTTAGTTATTTCCTTTGCTTTTTTACTTTGCCTTTATTTTACTTTGCATCTTTATCGCAAAAATACCAAAAATATTATCTTATCATATCTATCAGATCTCACTCTCGTAAGTGACCGTGAAGGGATTGACAACCCCTTATCGCGTTGGTTGCGAGGAGTTATTTGTTTTGTCCAGGTACTAGGGACACACGCGCAACCTCCTACTGCATTGATACCTTGGTTCTCAACAACGGAGGGAAATACTTACACTACTTTGCTGCATCATCCTTTCCTCTTCAAGAATTTCCGGCGCCGTTGTCGGGGAGGTTCGCGCAAGTCAAGATTTGACTCCCGACAACGAGCCATTTCTGGCGCCGTTGTCAGGGAGTCTACGCAAAAGTGAACATACCAAGTACCCATCACAACCCTTATCTCCCGCGTTACATTTTTTGCCATTTGCCTCTCGTTTTCCTCTCCCCCACTTCACCCTTACCGTTTTATTCACTCCTCTCTCTCTATCCCCCTCTCTTTCTCTATTTGCCTCTTTTTGCCCGCTTGCTTTTTGTTTGCTTGTGTGTTGGATTGCTTGCTTGTCACGATGGCTCAAGATAACACTAAATTGCGTGACTTTACCAATACCAACAACAATGAGTTTATTAGCACTCTAATTGCTCCTCTTACCGATGCTGAATCTTGTGAAATTAATGCTGCTTTGCTGAATCTTGTCATGAAAGATCCGTTCTCCGGCCTTCCTAGTGAAGATGCCGCTACCCATCTAAATAGCTTCGTTGATTTGTGTGATACGCAAAAGAAGAAAGATGTGGATAATGATATTGTTAAATTGAAGCTATTTCCTTTTTCGCTTAGAGATCGTGCTAAAGCTTGGTTTTCGTCTTTGCCTAAAAATAGTATTGATTCTTGGAAAAGAAATACATATATTTGATCGGGAAAAGAAGACATGCTAGCTCAAATATTTTGTGATGCAATTATGCTCCATTTGATAACAGAGTGGTATTATGTCCCTCAATGATTCTAAATTTCTATTATCTGACAAAATTTGTTTTCCGGTCTTTGCCGTGCTGCTTTTAATGCCAGGGTCTCAGTAGAATTGTTGTTCCACCAAAATTCAGATGTGAAGAGGAGTTCCTGATAATAGATGAACATACCAGCTGATACGTCCCCAACGCATCTATAATTTTTTATTGCTCCATGCTATATTATCTACTGTTTTGGACATTCTTGGGCTTTATTATCCACTTTTATATTATTTCTGGGACTAACCTATTAACCGGAGGCCCAGCCCAGAATTGTTTTTTTGCCTATTTTAGGGTTTCGAAGAAAAGGAATATCAAACGGAGTCCAAGCGGAATGAAACCTTCGGGAACGTGATTTTCTCATCAAACATGATCCAGGAGACTTGGACCCTACGTCAAGAAACAAAGGAGGAGGCCACGAGGTAGGGGGCGTGCCTACCCCCCAGGCGCGCCCTCCACCCTTGTGGGCCCCCTGTTTCTCCACCAATGTACTCCTTCCTCCTATATATACCTACATACCCCCAAACGATCAGATACGGAGACAAAAACCTAATTCCACCACCACAACCTTCTGTATCCATGAGATCCCATCTTGGGGCCTATTCCGGAGCTCCGCTGGAGGGGGTATCCATCACGGAGGGCTTCTACATCAACACCATAGCCTCTCCAATGAAGTGTGAGTAGTTTACCTCAGACCTTCGGGTCCATAGTTATTAGCTAGATGGCTTCTTCTCTCTTTTTGGATCTCAATACATTGTTCTCCCCCTCTCTTATGGAGATCTATTCGATGTAATCTTCTTTTTGCAGTGTGTTTGTTGAGACCGATGAATTGTGGGTTTATGATCAAGATTATCTATGAACAATATTTGAATCTTCTCTAAATTCTTTTATGTATGATTGGTTATCTTTGCAAGTCTCTTCGAATTATTAGTTTGGTTTGGCCTACTAGATTGATCTTTCTTGATTTGGGTTCAATCTTGCAGTGTCCTTTCCCAGTGACAGTAGGGGCAGCAAGGCACGTATTGTATTGTTGCCATCGAGGATAACAAGATTGTTTTATATCATATTGCATGAATTTATCCCTCTACATCATGTCATCTTGCTTAAGGCGTTACTCTGTTTTCGTGAACTTAATACTCTAGATGCATGCTGGATAACGGTCGATGAGTGGAGTAATAGTAGTAGATGCAGGCAGGAGTCGGTCTACTTGTCTCGGACGTGATGCCTATATACATGATCATACCTAGATATTCTCATAACTATGCTCAATTCTGTCAATTGCTCAACAGTAATTCGTTCACCCACCGTAAAATACTTATGCTCTTGAGAGAAGCCACTAGTGAAACCTATGGCCCCCGGGTCTATCTTCATCATATTAATCTTCCAATACTTAGTTATTTCCTTTGCTTTTTTACTTTGCCTTTATTTTACTTTGCATCTTTATCACAAAAATACCAAAAATATTATATGATCATATCTATCAGATCTCACTCTCGTAAGTGACTGTGAAGGGATTGACAACCCCTTATCGCGTTGGTTGTGAGGAGTTATTTGTTTTGTGCAGGTACTAGGGATGCGCGCGCAACCTCCTACTGGATTGATACCTTGGTTCTCAAAAACTGAGGGAAATACTTACGCTACTTTGCTGCATCATCCTTTCCTCTTCAAGGAAATCCAACGCAGTGCTCAAGAGGTAGCACCAGCCTACTTGCCTACAACCAACGTAGAATTATCAGTGGGTACGCTAGTCAGAGCTGTTGACTGAAGAAAACCTGCAGATAGCTACCATCAATGTCGCTGAAGTAAATATCCCAGATCTTACACGTGACCGTTGTTTTTAAGCCTTATCTGCAGTTGAGACTATACAGCGAGAAGACACAAATGCATGATACATTGGATACTACAAAGTAGACATGTTTTTACAAATGACATAGCAGAATATCACCACAAATGAAAGCAAAGCACCCTATACCCATGAAAATAAATAGTATAAGACGTCAAGGAAGAAAATGAGACATTAACATTTGATGAATATTCAACTTCATAGGAAGTAGGAGTGCTTATGAGGGTGCTGCTATAAGGGGATGGAGGTAACTAGAAGAAATTTGCATGTGGTGAAATAACTACCTCATATAAGAGTTAATTGGTTTTAATGTAGGAAAAATCTATAGGCTGGTTAAGCTTTGATGTATTTGATGTATAAATATTAGCACTTCGCTATGTGTAAAAAATTTCTTGCTAAGGTTATTCAATGGGCTAAGAGAATACTTGATGGACCAAGGCAAGTAGTGTTTGTAATGACTTGGTTTATGATAGTGCAAAATGAATTATAAAGACTAGAGTTGGGCAAAATAGGTCTCTAATATTTGCTCCTTTTCCAGTCTAGAATCCCAGCTGCTGGCATTCTCCCTCTTCATGTAAACCTTATAAAATAAGAGATAAAAGGCATAAGTATTGTGATATGATGTGTAATAAGAACCCATAATGCAATAAATATCAATATAAAAGCATGATGCAAAATGGACGTATCAACTCCCCCAAGCTTAGACCTTGTTTGTCCTCAGGCGAAAGCCGATATCAAAAAATATGTCCACATGTTTAGAGATGGAGGTGTCGATAAAATAAAATACGGACATGAGGGCATCATGATCATGTTTAGAACAACAACATATAATGCCATATAATTTCTCATGCTAAAGTAACAAGTCATTCACAAGATAAAGTATGAATCGGAAACTTTATTGAAAACTAACAAACTATGATCTCAGTCATTGAAGCAATTGCAATTTATCATAACATCGGAAAGAGTCAATATAAGAGCTTTTCAGCAAGTCCACATATTCAACTATCATTTAATCTTTCACAATTGCTGACACTCACGCGATACTTATGGGTTCAAAGTTTCAATCGGACACAGAGAAAGATAGGGGCTTATAGTTTCGCCTCCCAACCTTTTACCTCAAGGGTAATGTCAACAATAATACTTTATGAAAACCTACATCCAAGTGGATATATATATCCAGATCTCTCCAACACATAGTGCTTGCCAAAGGAAAAAGTGTAAAAAGGAAAGGTGATGATCACCATGACTCTTATATAAGGGTAGAAGGTAAAAGTAAAAGATAGGCCCTTTGTAGAGGGAAGCAGAGGTTGTCATGCGCTTTTATGGTTGGATGCATAAAATCTTAATGCAAAAGAACATCACTTTATATTGCCGCTTGTGATAAGGACCTTTATTATGCAGTCTGTCGCTTTTATTTCTTCCATATCAGAAGTTCTTATAAAGCTTATTTTCTTCACACTAATAGATCATACATATTTAGGGAGCAATTTTTATTGCTGGCATCAATGACAACTTACTTGAAGGATCTTACTCAATCCATAGGTAGGTATGGTGGACTCTCGTGGCAAAACTGGGTTTAGGGATGTTTAGAAGCACAAGTAGTATCTCTACTTGGTGCAAAGAATTTGGCTAGCATGAGAGGGAAAGGCAAGCTCAACATGTTGGATGATCCATGACAATATAACTTCTATTCAGATATAGGAAAACATAACCCATTATGTTGTCTTCCTTGTCCAACATCAACTTTTTAGCATGTCATATTTTAATGAGTGCTCACAATTACAAAAGATGTCCAAGATAGTATATTTATATGTGAAGCCTCTCTTTCTTTATTACTTCCTATTAATTGCAACAATGACCAAAACTATGTTTGTCAACTCTCAACAACTTTTATTCATCATACTCTTTATATGTGAAGTAATTACTCTCCATAAGATCAATATATGATCTTTTTATTTATTTTTATTATTTATTTTATTTAATTCCCTCAAGATCATAGCAACATAGCAAAGCCCTCAACACTACTCTTTATTATGTATAACTCACGAACTCGATTACATAGATAGAGATCGAAACAAAACTCAAAGCTAGATCATACGAAAAACTTTATTCTACTAGATTAAGATAAAACCAAAAGTATCGAACTAAAAAACGATAAAGATAAAGGTGTGATGGTGATACGATACCGGGGCCCCCAAGCTTGGCAGTTGCCAAGGGGAGTGCTTATACCCATGTAATTATGTCTCTTTCTTCGGGGGTGGTGATGATGGAGTTATTGGTGAAGTAGTGCCACACATCGAGCGCGGGAGATGCTCCAATTTACAAATAATGCCCTTGAGTGCGTGATATGCTCTTGCAATAGAATATTTTCACGAGTGAGATACTTGTTTTGCACATGAACTATTTCAATGATCTTGAAAGCTTCAATTTCATTAGGAGTAAGGTAACTGTAGTAAGGTTGGAGGATGTCTTCTTCTTCTGATGCCGGAACTTGATCTTCTGGGGCCTTCTTGATCTTATCACCCTCGTTGATTTCCTCGAGTTATTATCTCTTCATCTCTATCTTCATCAGGCAAGCATCATCTCCCGCGTTATTGGAGGAGGGGGACGACATGATGCCTGGCCTGGAAAACTCTGGCAGATAACAGCTCGAAACAAAAATAGGAGATTTTGCCGTGGTACGGTGGTCAAAACCTTCGGGAGATTATATAATGAATTTTTACCAACCATAAGAAGTATCGTGCAAGAAAACTGAGTCCAGAGGGTACACGAGGTGACCACAAGGATAGGGGGCGCGCCCTCTACCCTTGTGGTGGCCTCATGTCTCTTTCGTACTACTTTTAATTTTCCTAATTTTTTAAATAATCCAAAATGGAGAAAAATTTCTACTAGAAACATTTTGGAGTCGGATTACTTACCGTACCACATACATATTCCTTTTTGGAGTCTGGAACACTCTGGAAAGTGTCCCTTATGTACTCCTCCGGTGTTACGGTATTAATTATATTGGTCTCATCATTTATGGGAGTACTTGAGATGTAATGTTTGATTCTTTGACCGTTTACCACCTTCGGGTTTGTGCCTTCGGTGTTGTTGATTTTTATGGCACCAGAACGATAGACCTCCTCGATGATGTAAGGGTCTTCCCATCTAGAGAGAAGCTTTCCTGCAAAAAAAATCTTAAACGAGAGTTGTATAGCAAAACATGTTCACCTACATTAAACTCACAGTTTTTTATCCTCTTGGCATGCCATCTTTTAACCTTTTCTTTAAACAACTTGGCATTCTCATAGGCTTGGGTTCTCCATTCATCAAGTGAGCTAATGTTGAATAACCTCTTCTCACCGGCAAGTTTAAAATCATAGTTGAGCTCTTTAATAGCCCAATATGCCTTATGTTCTAGTTCAAGAGGTAAATGACATACTTTTCCGTAAACCATTTTATACGGAGACATACCCATATGGTTTTTATAAGCAGTTCTATAAGCCCATAATGCATCATCAAGTTTCTTAAACCAATTCTTTTTGGATCTATTAACAGTCTTTTGCCAAATTAATTTAATCTCTCTATTGCTCAATTCTACTTGACCACTAGACTGAGGATGATATGGAGATGCAGTTATATGGTTGACATCATATTTAGCAAGCATTTTACGAAAATCATCATGAATAAAATGTGAACCGCCATCAGTTATTAAATATCTAGGGACTCCAAACCTCGGAAAAATAACTTCTTTAAGCATCTTAATAGAAGTGTCATGATCAGCACTACTAGTTGGAATAACTTCTACCCACTTAGTAACGTAATCAAAAACAACTAAAATATGTGTATACCCATTAGAGGAAGGAAAAGGCCCCATATAATCAAAGCCCCAAACATCAAATGGTTCAATAACAAGTGAATACTTCATAGGCATTTCCTGACATCTACTAATATTACCAATTCTTTGGCATTCATCACAAGACAAGAGAAACTTATGAGCATCCTTGAAGATAGTAGGCCAATAAAAATCAGATTGCAATACCTTATGTGTAGTTCTATCTCCAGTGTGGTGTCCTCCATAAGACTCGGAGTGGCACTTGCGAAGGATTTGTTCCTGTTCATGCTCAGGTACACAATGTCTAATAACACCATCTACTCCTTCTTTATAAAGGTGTGGGTCATCCCAAAAGTAATGTCTTAACTCATAGAAAAACTTTTTCTTTTGTTGGTATGTGAAACTAGGTGGTATAAATTTAGCAACAATGTAATTAGCATAATCAGCATACCATGGAGTATTACGAGAAGCATTTATGACAGCTAATTGTTCATCAGGAAAGCTATCATCAATAGGTAGTGGGTCATCAAGAACATTCTCTAACCTAGACAAGTTGTCTGCAATGGGGTTCTCAACTCCCTTTCTATCAATAATATGCAAATCAAATTCTTGTAGCAAGAGAACCCATCTAATAAGTCTAGGTTTAGCATCTTTCTTTTCCATCAGATATTTAATAGCAACATGATCAGTGTGAACAGTTACTCTGGAATCAAGAATATAAGGTCTGAACTTATCACATGCAAATACAACCGCTAAAAATTCTTTTTCAGTAGTAGCATAATTTCTCTGGGCACTGTCTAGAGTTTTACTAGCATACAAAATAACATTTAATTTCTTATCAACTCCTTGTCCTAGAACATCACCAACAGCATAATCCCTAGCATCACGCATAATTTCAAAGTGTAAATTCCAATCAGGTGGCTGAACAATAGGTGCAGAAATCAAGGCTTTCTTAAGTATTTCAAATGCTTCTACACAATCATCATCAAAAATAAAAGGAACATCTTTTTGTAAGAGATTGGTGAGAGGCCTAGAAATTTTAGAGAAGTTTTTAATAAACCTCCTATAGAAGCCAACATGACCAAGGAAACTTCTTATACCTTTGATATCTTTAGGACATGGCATTTTTTCAGTAGCATCAACTTTAGCTTTATCAACTTCAATACCTCTTCCAGAAATTTTATTTCCCAGGACAATACCTTCATTAACCATAAAGTGACACTTTTCCCAATTCAAGACAAGATTAGTTTCTTCACATCTTTGCAAAACTCGATCAAGGTTGCTTAAGCAATCATCAAAAGAAGTTCCATAAACGGAGAAATCATCCATGAAATCCTCAACAATCTTTTCACAAAAATCAAAGAATATAGCAGTCATGCATCTTTGAAAGGTAGCAGGTGCATTGCATAAACCAAAAGGCATACTTCTATAAGCAAAGGTACCGAAAGGGCAAGTAAAAGTGGTTTTCTCTTGATCATCTTTTGACACTGGTATTTGAGAGAAACTAGAATAACCATCTAGAAAGCAAAAATGTGTATGTTCGGATAGTCTTTCTAGCATTTGGTCAATAAAAGGTAGAGGGTAATGATCCTTTCTAGTAGCTTTATTTAATTTGTGAAAATCAATTACCATTCTATAACCTGTAACAATTATTTGTGGAATCAATTCATTCTTATCATTAGGAACAACAGTAATACCTCCCTTCTTAGGCACACAATGAACAGGACTT
This sequence comes from Triticum aestivum, assembly GCF_018294505.1. NCBI lineage: Eukaryota > Viridiplantae > Streptophyta > Magnoliopsida > Poales > Poaceae > Triticum > Triticum aestivum. Next base: position 221,094,120 of record NC_057797.1, read on the forward strand.
ACCCATTGACTATCAGCAATAGGATAAATTATACCTGCCTCCAGAAGCTTTAGTATTTCATTTCTTACCACTTCTTTCATCTTAGGATTTAACCGTCGTTGGTGGTCAACAACTGGTTTAAAATCTTTCTCCAATTTAATTTTGTGCTAACATAGAGTGGGACTAATGCCCTTAAGATCATCAAGAGTATTTCCAATAGCGACACACTGCTTCTTCAGAGTTTTCAATAATTTCTTTTCTTCATGCTTTGTAAGGTTAGCACTAATAATAACAGGATACTAGAGGATACCCCCCCTTTCTGCGGGAAACCCTTGCATGATATGGAGCACTATTTTTTTGAGAGATGATATAAAACAATTTGAAAAGTGTTTGGTTGAATAGAAGATGCTCCCTCGCAAAAAGATAGAGAAGAACAGTAGGTGAATTAGAAAAATGTGCTGACAATAGGCTGCTATGTGAATTAGAAAAACTCTTTGAATCACAATATGGAGCACTCATTAGATAAATGTAGTGGGAATATTAAGGGCAACTTTTCTGTCAATAGGCTGCTATGTTAATTAGGAAGTGTGTAAATGTGGAGTAGCATAAATTATCTATGGTGCAATTGTATAAATACACGATTTAAAAGTGAGAATGCATGCACTCTACAGCGGTAACATGATAAATATGAAATGCAACTCAGATGCAATCCAATCACAATACACATTTAGTATACACATCAATCTTTTTTAGAAAGGCATATAACAGTCCAATGTAGATTAGTCTCTAGTAATGTGGCACCTTATCGCAACATGAAATATTTTGATATTATTCTACTAAAAAACAAAGGATGAATTCATTGTGACCAGTTCACACATATAATAAAAGAGTTCTACTGAAAGCAAGTGAGAAAATAGTTTCAAATTGTTGGAGTACATCTTCACTTCCGACAAATTGCAATGGGGATATGAAGATTTACAGATACATAAGCAATTAGGAAAAAAGTTTGTTACCAACATTAACATTTTTCAGAAGGCGGCACTCAACTTACAGCAAAACTTGAGGATTGATCTAAGAGGGCAACAAATAATTTGATGCTTGGAAACTATGATAAAACTTCAATTCATGAAAAATGGAGGGGGCATACGAATGATCAAAATTCTTCACCGAAAAGTCAGCTTAATGGTATAAAATTTGCTAAGCTGCATTTCATGGAGTACCTGCACGGCATAAGCAACATCGGTAAGTAATAACGCACTTCTTGTACCCAAAACAATTTGTTGAGCATCAAGCTGAATGAAAAAGCAGCGGGCATTACTGATTAACAAAATAGAAAAAAATGAATATATAATCACACACACACAAAAGAAAGGGAGAGGAATACGTGTGTGAAGTGACATCAGTTTACTTGGAGCTACATCATGGGCATGGTAAGGGAAACAAATACACCCTCCGGTCCAAAATACGTGTATTTTAGACCAGAGGGAGTACCTTTTTGGAGCCTTACAAGGTGGTTATTAGCCCTGATACTTAGACTATGTTTATGACCCCCGGAGTTAGGGGCGGCTCCCTTTGCCCTTCTAATAACAACCACAGATGGCCCTAAGTAGTTTTCTTCCTACTAATTTCAGGCGTACATGAGTTGAAGCATAATTATTTATTTACTTACCTGGGTATATCCGAGACATGATGGTGATACAACATATGCTTGGTCTTCTGGAAGTAAACATTAAAACATGAATTATGTTTGGTCTCCCATACATAAAGCTAGAGAAACAATCTGCAGTGTTGAAGAATTGCTTGAACTGCTTGACAGTCTGATCTAGAGTAAAAGAATCATGTTATGATATTGTGCATGTCGAATAAATTTCAGAACTCCACCCGTCCAAGTGCCATAACCATCTATGCCCTGTACTGATGTAGCAAGTCAGATAGCACAACTGAATTTTTTTCAGAAGAACAAATCAATAAACATGCATCAGTGGAGGTTGCAAACAATACGAAAATTCATTCTCCTGTGAATATAATTACAGAAAGAATGGCAATATAATCAGCAATTCACGTAGGATAACGGTTGGATCCATGGAGGAATCAAGAACAACCCGACACGAATTAGGTGCCCCAATGGAGGTACCAACTGGCGGTGGGGCCTTTAAATTTTGCCTAGTACTGTAACTTGAGCGAAAAACAGACACCATGAAGCAAAATCGACAGCACATCGAGGTCAATTTGAGAGATACAAACGGGAATCGATGTAAGTGATTAGTTACCTGCTTGTCGACAAGGTCCTTGGCTCATCAGCGAGAGCTACATCGATCAATATGGTGGATGCACCCGATATGGTGGTTGCGCCGCAGATGGCACCATAATTTCGATCATGGAGCACATACAGAACGGCCTAGAGGCGCTGCATCATGAAGCCCTTCAGTGTTGCTCGGGAGCTTTGGGTCGACTCCTCTCTTAATTCACCCTGTCCAAGATGGTGGTGGTAAAGGGACGGCGGGGCTTCAACTTCGTCGCTCGATCAAATTGACTTTCTGGGCGAAGTTGGTTACCAAGCAAATCCTCTAGAGTGCCCCATAATTTTCTGGACATGAAGACTAACAGACAGACTGATTTGCTTAAAAAGGGAGGATAACTCAATCCGTTACTCTTTGTTTAGTGGAGAAGATGAAAAGGACCTGACGTAGTAGCTGAAGAGAATAGTGGAAAATAATCACTGGGTATTAATTGGGGAGACGTTGGGGTGGAGCACTGCAGCCGAAGAATAGCTGACACCATCAGAGTAAAACTAAAAGATTTAAGAAAAAAATTGCTGACATGGCCCATTCGTTGAATGCATGAGGTGGTTTAAGTATGGATGAAGTGGCCCACTGCTGATGTGGATAGTGTGCATGTCAAGAGAAATACAATAGTGGGGATGAACTATTTAGGTATTATAGATATCTTATTTTCATCAAGATAAGCATATTTCAGAGTATCAGGTAATTGCTTGAGCTCAAACACGGGATCACCCTTGGGTGGAGGAGGATCTCTAAGGATTTCAACATGAAAAATGTGTTTCAAAATAGGCCCTTGATTAAAGAATACTTCATCTATTTCCCTTCTTTCATTCATAAACATATCATTTTAATGTTCTAGCAAATATTGTTCTAAAGGATCAGTAGGAGGCACATAAATAGAAGCAAGACCAGTAATTTTATCCTTGCTAGGCAATTCTTTATCATGGGGTTGTCTAAATTTTTTAGAGAAATTAAAATCATGAGACATATCCCCTAAACCAACAGTAACTATATCTTTCTCACAGTCTATCTTAGCATTTACAATATTCAAGAAAGGTCTACCAAATATAATGGGACAAAAATTATCTTGTGGGGAAGCAAGAACAAGAAAATCAGTAGGATATTTTATCTTCCCACACAAGACTTCAACATCTCTAACAATCCCAATTGGTGATATAGTATCTCTATTAGCAAGCTTAATAGTAACATCAATATCTTCTATCTCAGCAGGTGCAATATCATTCATAATTTCTTTATACAGGGTATAAGGAATTGCACTCACACTAGCACCCACATCACATAAGCCATTATAACAATGATCTCCTATTTTAACAGAAACATCAGGCATGCCAACAACAGGTCTATGTTTATCTTTCATATCGGGTTTAGCAATTCCAGCAGCTTCATCACAGAACTAAATAACATGCCCATCAATATTATCAACCAAGAGATCTTTAACCATAGCAATACTAGGTTCAACTTTAATTTTCTCAGGGGGTTTGGGTATTCTAATATAACTTTTGTTGACCACAGTTGAAGCTTTAGCATGATCCTTTATTCTAACAGGAAAAGGTGGTTTCTCAATGCAGTAGGAACAATATGATCAACATTGTAAGTAATAGTTTCTTCTTCAACTTTAATAGGTTCTACTACTTTAACTTCAATGGGAGGATGATATTTAAGCCACTTCTCCTTAGGGAGATCAACATGCACTACTGCAGGATGCTGCTAACGCGACACTACGATCAGAGACCCTTCGATAAATTGTGTGTGATGCAATAATCGCAAACGGTGGTGTATGAAAACCGTCAAAAAAGGTGAAAATGTTTGTGATGGAGGATTCATCAAACACGGTTCAGATTTTAGTTGCATGTGCGATGAAGGGCATATGGTTCAGTTCAATTAACTGTTTGCGACGAGAAGGAACAAAAGAAACGGGCAACCAGATGAAGGCGTGTGCGATACACAACATACGATTCACTTGGATGAACTGTTTGTGATAAGGCAACACAAAAGAAACAGGCAGCCAAATGAAGGTGTGTGCGATATACAGCATACGGTTCACTCGGATGAACTATTTGTGATTAGGTAACACAAAAGAAATGATCAGCCAGATCAAGGTGTGTGTGCGAGATACGGCATGCGGTTCACTCAGATGAACTGTTTGTGTTGACACAAGAGAACAGAAACGGTTCAACTTAACAAGACGTGTGTGTTGTGCGATGGGATTGCATGCGATTCACTCGGCTGTTGTCATCAGTGTGTGACCCCTGTGGCAACCTTTTGCTCCCCAGGCGCCTCTTCGTGTACCGTGGCAACCGTCCACCGACTCTTCGCCTTTCCCTCTCGATTTGGAACTGCTGTCGCATGCTAGCTAGCTCTTCCTCCCTCCTCCATTTGCCTTCACCCTTCCTTCTGCCATTGTTTGATCGTCTTCTCCATGGAGGGAACAAGCCAGAAACAACCCTGTTATTCTTGCCCCGATCTGAATGATGATGCGGTGGAGGAACTCATTGATCGGTGTGACGTCATCACCTCGGCTAGCATGGCAGGTTCGTTCAAGACCATTCTTGACTCAACTAATAACATCATTACAAGGAACCCAAGGGTTTAGGAGCGGTTTTATCTCCCCTCTCTTCTTTGCCGTGACCCTGCTGACTAGCATGGGGACGAGGGAAGCCTCGCCTTGTGTAAGTTGATGCCGCTTGATAATGATACGTATGATGTTAAGATGCCATCGCTTGAGGGCAAGGCTTGGGCAGGCGCAAATGGAGATTGGGTTGTTTATATTGGGTACAACTGTGAGTGGGAACTTGTGAATGTGTACACTCGTCATCGGGTTCCACTTCAAAAAATCTCAGACGAGTGCCCAGAGGTTGAGTACACCGATATTCTACGTGAGTTCAAATACGTTCATGCCGACTGTCGTCTACGGAAGATAGCAATTTGTTGAGTTCCGAACCGCTCTTGGGGTTATAGGAGTGCTTATGATGTCTCTATCTTCGATAGCCTTGTTGTTGTCCTTCCTGGTTCAACTCGATGGATATTGCTCAAAAATCAGTTTCTATACACGGATGAGTACTTTGATGCAATTCAATACGAGGGTCTTGTGTTTGCTGCCACCACTCGTGGCACTGTTTTTGCATGGAATCCTCATGATTTCGGTACGTTTGTCTTCCACCCTAACTATAATTATTTCATCCACATGCATGCGGGTTAGCTAGTTTCCCTTTACTAATTAACCTTCTTGTGTTTCCAAGGTCCTGTGAAAATTCCACCACCTATACTTGAAAATTTTATTCACGAGCATGAGGACGAGCAGGACCCATATACTCAGTGGCGCCTGGCAACTTATTCTGATGGATCACCTCTTCTTATCTGTATATGGGGCACTACTGATGTTACTAAGGAAGCAGGTGTTGTCACGTATGGTCGCACTCTTCGGACCTATTCCAACATCCGTTGCAGGGTATTCGGGATGGATACTAGTGTACTAGCGCCAACACCTTCTCCCTGGTTCAGTATTGAAAGTCTTGGAGGAAACTCGCTCTTCCTTGGACAAAACTATCCAATGATGGTGGAAGGCGATCCAGCTATTGTTGACACAACATTACTACCATTTATGAGAAGCAACTGTATCTATACCTCGGACATTACTATGCTTCCCTACCGTCCCAATATGGGTATTGAAATAGGCCGCTTCATCCTGGATGATCAGTCCTGCGTTGGTCTCGAGATTGACAGTAGTTGGCCCTTCCCAGAGAATCACTTCTGGTTCAAAGCAAGCATTTCCAATGCCGACGAGTGGTTGAGCTAAAGTTCATTTCATTCCTTTGTTATTTGTTGTGTGAGAAAAACTTTACTAGAATGTTTTGTTGGAAATGATCTATAATCCAACGTGTATCCTCGTTGTCGTTGAGGGTTGATGACTTGTTGTATGTAATCAACGGTACATTTGCATATGCATCCATGAACTCACGCCTACTAGCGGTGTCCATATGAATAGTGCTAGTGATTTTAGTTGCAAAAATTAGATAGTGCTAGTGATTTGTAGCTGCATATTTTGACAAATCGCAGTGTTACAAGGTTGACAAATGGCAATGTTACTAGATAAACAAATGTCAATCTTTCTAGTTTGAGAAATGGCAACATACCCAAAATGACAGATATGCAACTCTTACCCAATTGTTTGTATGTGGTTGCACACGGGTCATGCAAAACAACCGTTTGCGTTGAAGGGATGCAGAAATCCTGCTCGACACATTTTCCCTTGGCTTCCTGGGGAAGCTGTTGGTTTGCATACATGTGTTCTAACTAAAACGTTTGCGATGAGTGTTTTATATTTAAAAACTATTGAGGTTTTTTTAAAAAGAAAATCATTTGATAAGTCTGTACATTAAGAGAGAAAAACGCAAGTTCATTCAAACCATATCTTTCATTCAGTCACACTGCGAATTTATATTCATATGATCGAGAATTCGAGATACAATATTAAACCCCCCAAAAATTATTTCCGGCGGTGGCGGAGGCGGCGTGCCGCACCATCGTTGTCGTTGTCCTCCTCCGGGACGCCGTTGTTGAAGTCTTCAAGGCAGCACAAAATGTTCTTCACTTGTAAATCAAACATCATGTCGTCGCGCGATCAACGGGCGGGGCGCGGGAGGACTGAACTGGCGCCGCTGAGAGGTAGCGGTCAACGGCAGCGTCCC